>NW_026463064.1:0-64924 GCF_021730395.1 Mercenaria mercenaria | reverse complement strand
GCTCACCTGAGTAATATTAGCTATATGTTTCAAATGTCAAACTGATGCTAAAATATTATGAGAGTAGGTCAGTAGGTTATATTTATGGTCACTAAAAGTCAGTTTTAAGATCGGTGTGCAAAACTGTAAATGTCATCCCAATTTCAAAACTGTATCTTAAAAACAAAAAAGTAGGTCAAAAGGTCACATTCATGATCAATGAAATAGATTTTTAAGAAGATCAGTCTGCAAAACTGTACACATCATCCAAATTTCAAGGCTGTATCTTAAACAAGAGCTGTCGGATGACAGCGCGCTCGGCCAATCGAAGAATTGATTGAAGAATGGGGTCAAAATATTACCACAGATTTTCAGACAAAAGAAAAAAATAGATTATACAAACAATGTTCCTGTATTAGTGGATTTCGATAAGTCTTGCACTAAATGGCAATGTGTGACCATGATGGTAATCAAGTGTTTAAAGTTTCAAAGTCAAACAGTTTAAACAAAATATGGAATGGTATTAGAAAGTTAAATAATTTCTATGTCAAAAAAGGGCTAAACTGATTAAACAAGAGCGCCGCCAAGCAGGGCAATATACGCCCGAAGGCTTACATCATAGGATGGGAGCAAAATTTTAAGAACTTGACTGTTGTAGCCCCAAAGGACTGGAACAACAAAAGGAAAACTTCAAAAAATAAATCTAAGTCCACAACAAAAATATTCAAAGTCTACAAAAAAGATCCTTATCAGGCACAGGTATGTAAAAATACACCTAAAAATTGGAGGTACCATCCATGTTGTACCACAGAAAAGTGGTCTCGGTTTTTCCCTACGGCCAATAACAAAAGAGTTTCAAAATAAGCTATTTATAGTAACATAAAAGGGAAGTAATTCAAAAAAAAATATTGTAAGTACAAAAAAGAGATCTGCCAAAATAAAACAACAGCACTGCAATGCAGAGCAATATACACAAAGCAAAGTCATATATGACCTTTGACCCTTAAGTGTGACCTTGACCTTGAAGCGAGTCATCCGGAACATGCGCTCTGCACATCGTTACAATATGGTGAACATTTCTACCAAGTTTATTTGAAATCCTTCCAGCAGTTCAAGAGTTACAGAGCGGACACGAAACAAACTGATAAGACTTTTGACCCCTAAGTGTGACCTTGACCTTGAAGCAAGTCATCCGGAACATGCGCTCTGCACGTCGTCTTAGTGTGGTGAACATTTGTGTCAAGTTTCTTTGAAATCCTTGAAGGGGTTCAAGAGTTACAGAGCGGACACGAAACAAACTGATATGACCTTTGACTCCTAAGTGTGACCTTGACCTTAAAGTCAGACATCAAAAACATGCGCTCTGCACATCGTCTCAGTGTGGTGAACATTTGTGTCAAGTTTCCTTGAAATCCTTCAAGGGGTTCAAGAGTTACAGAGCGGACACGAAATTGCTAACGGACAGACGGACACCAGCGTCATAACATAGTATGTCCCTTCGGGCGTATAAAAAGTCCTTGACCTAGTTATGAAGTCTTGCCTATATAACAGAAACTGTGATGGTAAACAAGTGGTCAAAGTTTCAAAGCCATATGACAAACTGGTAAGGCAAAACATGGACTTGTATGAAAAATTCAACTGAATTCCAAGTCCAACAAGGGTGCCAGAATGTCACAATATACGCCCGTCACAGCAAATTTGTTTACACTAGCACCTGTATTTGCAAATGGAATTTTAATTTTCTAGTTGTTTACAATGTTGTTTTTTTTAGAAATTATTGTAATTCTTTTATTTTTCTAAGTCCACAAAAAAAATCCTTACCAGGTAGAGATACCTTAAAAAACACCCAAAATTTGAAAGTAACATCAATGTTGTACCACAGAAAAGTGGTCTTGGTTTTTCCCTACGGTCAATTATAAAAAAGTTACAATGTAAGTTATTTATAGTAACAACTAAGGGAAGTTAATCTTTAAAGAGAAAAAAAAAAAAAAAAAAAAAAAAAATGGAAAAAAAAAAATTACAAGTCCACACAAAAATCCTTACCAGGTAGAGATAGCTCAAAATACACCTCAGAATTGGATGTAACATGCATGTTGTACTACAGAAAAGTGGTCTCGATTTTTCCCTACGACTTGTAATGAAAAAGTTACAATATAAGCTATTTATAGTAACAGCAAAGGGAAGTAATTCAAAAGAAGGGACCAGTGCATGACACTCCGTCTCATGATGGTGTACAATTGTGCCAAGTTACATCAAAATCCCTCCATACCTGAAGAAGAAATTCTCCGGACAAAGTTATTCTTGTATCTGACCTTTGACCTTTAAGTGTGACCTTGACCTTAGACCGAGGGACCTGGTTCTTGCGCATGACACTCCGTCTCATGCTTGTGAACATTTGTGCCAAGTTGTATCAAAATCCCTCAATGCATGAAGAAGAAATGCTCCGGACAAAGTTTTCATTCTTGTATCCTTGACCTCTAAGTGTGACCTTGACCTTACCCCTAGGGACCTGGTTCTTGCGCATGACACTCCGTCTCATGATGGTGAACAATTTTGCCAAGCTACATCAAAGTCCTTTCATGCATGAAGAAGATATGCTCCGGACAAAGTTTTCATTCTTGTATCCTTTGACCTCTAAGTGTGACCTTGACCTTAGACCTAGGAACCTGGTTCTTGCGCATGACACTCCCTCTCATTATGGTGAACAACTGTGCCAAGCTACATCAAAATCATTCCATGCATGAAGAAGATATGCTCCGGACAAAGTCATTCTTGAATTTTTCATTCTTGTATCCTTTGACCTCTAAGTGTGACCTTGACCTTAGACCTAGGGACCTGGTTTTTTGCGCATGACACTCCGTCTCATGATGATGAACAATTGTGCCAACTTTCATCAAAATCCCTCCATGCATGAAGAAGATATGCTCCGGACAAAGTCATTCTTGAATTTGACCTTTGACCTCTAAGTGTGACCTTGACCTTAGACCTAGGGACCTGGTTCTTGCGCATGACACTCCGTCTCATGATGGTGAACAACTGTGCCAAGTTTCATCAAAATCCCTCCATGCACGTAGAAGATATGCTCCGGACAAGGTCTGTGGACGCCGCCCGCCAGGGGCGTTCCCATAATACGTCCTGTTTTTCAAACGGGCGTATAAAAAGGGGCCAAAATTCAGCAAAAATAGTTGACAGTTATGTACTCTTGCCTACAGATGGAAATCATGTTGATAAACAAGTGTATAACATTTCAAAGCCACAGTTCAAATAGTTTTGAAAAGACGCTGACTTGTATGAAAAACTGAACAAATTTCAAAGTCCAAAAAGGGCCATAATTCAGCCAAATTTGTTATCAGAGTTATGTACTCTTGCCTACAGAATGGAAATCATGATGATAAATAAGTGTTCAAAGTTTATAAGCCATACGTCAAATAGTTTTGACAAAACGTGGACTTGTACAAAAAGAGAACCAATTTCCAAGTCCAAAAAGGGCCATAATTCAGCCAAAATAGATGATAGAGTTATGTACTCTTGCCTACAGATAGAGACTATTACACTGAACAAGTGATAAAAGTTTCAAAGACATAATTTTTTCTATTATGTCAAACACTTTACAGATAATATGAACTGGTACGAAAAACATAACCAAGATTTCTAAGTCAAAAGGGTCAATAATTAAGCCAAAATCCTTGATGGAGTTATGTACTCTAGCCTATAACCGGAAATGGTGATGGTAAACAAGTGCTGAAAGTTTCAAAGTTTTATCTCAAAAGACTTTGTCAAAATATGGACAGGTACGAAAAACTTAACCATGATTTCTAAGTCAAAAGGGGCCATAATTCAGCCAAAATCCTTGACAAGTTATGTGCTCTTGCCTATAACTGGGCATGGTGATGGTAAACAAGTGTTGAAAGTTTCAAAGCTTTACCTCAACAGACTTTGTCAAAATGTGGACTGGTACGAAAAACTTAACCAAGGTGTGACGCCGACACCGACGCAGACGCCGTGGTGAGTAGGATAGCTCTACTTATTCTTCGAATAGTCGAGCTAAAAACAAGAAAGCAGATCAGTAGGTAACATTCATGGCCATTGAAAGTCAGTTTTAAGACCGGTCAGCTAAACTGTACATGTCATCTATATTTCCAGAACAAGAAAGTAGATCAGTAGGTCACATTCATGGCCACTACTTTGTGTGAAATTATTTCAAAATCAAACCATCTGTTTAGGAGATCTGGTTTGAAGTTCTTTCTATTTTTATCTCTAGCAGCCCCTATGCGCAAGGAAGCGGAACCGTTTGAACAACTTTGGTAGAGGACCACCCAAAGCACATCATGGCCAAGTTTCATTAAATTCCATTCAGTGGTTTTGGAGGAGATGTCGTTTAAACACAAATGTTAACGACTGACAACTTGATGCATGCACGGCCAAACAGACGCACAGACAACAGACACAGCGTGATCACAATACCTCATCATTTTTTTAATATTTTGGTCTGATCTGTTATTTTATTCTGATTTTCTATTCGCAGATCATCAATTCAAGGACAATTTATCAAAATTTACTCATTTTTTTCAAAATTCACATACTTTTCAAGGTTTTCTTTGCAATTTCAAATAAAGTATTTTTCAAGTACTTAAAGCATCAAATTCAAGTACTTTTCAAGACTTGCTAAAACTATGTTTATTTGTGAGTCTGAACTTTACTTGAATGCAGTAAGTGTACTTGTCCAAATCACTCCAATCTACAGGAAACTTCCAAAAAGCAGACTATTCTTATGGTTTTCAGTGTTTGGTTTTTAGAAATTACATTGTAATGTTTAATTATCTTACGCCTGAATGAATTTAACTTGAATTGAATTGCACTACTTACTTTCATTCCACAAGTTATAACAGTAGTAATTGTACTTGGGTAAATCTTTGAAAAGATTACTTCTAGCTTCCCATTAGACAACTGTTCAGCTTTGACTTCTCCTCTTGCTGAAAGCAGATATTATGGAAAGATTTCTAAAAATTGTAGACACCTTTGCAAAACTTGGCTGTCCTTATTTTAGCCAGTGCTTTAGCAACTGGCTATAGCTCTAACTCAACTATCAAGTTTCAACCTCCTGACGTTTGAGCTATCCTTCTATTTCTATGTGACCGCCTCACACAAATATTCTGGATGTGTAAACAAGAGGGCCATGATGGCCCTATATCGCTCAACTGAGTTTAATTGCTCGCTTGAACAAATTTCTTTGCTAAAGCTTCAAAAACAAAAACAAAACAAGAGCTGTCTCCATAGGATGACACATGCCCCCGATGGCACTTTGAATTAATAGTTATGGCCGATGTTAGAGTTTAGGACCTTTGACCTATGGAGCTGGGACTTGCACGCGACACGTCGTCTTACTGTGTCACACATTCATGCGTAGTTATTTTAAAATCCATGCATGAATGACAAAGATATGGACCGGACACGCCCATCAATGCACTATCATGAAAAATGACCTTTAACGTCTAAGTGTGACCTTGACCTTTGAGCTACGGACCTGGGTCTTGCGTGCGACACGTCGTCTTACTGTAGTACACATTCATGCCAAGTTATTTGAAAATCCATCCATGGATGACAAAGATATGGAGCGGACACGCCCATCAATGCACTATCCTTTAACGTCTAAATGTGACCTTGACCTTTGAGCTACGGACCTGGGTCTTGTGCGCGACACGTCGTCTTACTGTGGTACTCATTCATGCTAAGTTATTTGAAAATCCATCCATGGATGACAAAGATATGGAGCGGACACGCCCATCAATGCACTATCCTTTAACGTCTAAATGTGACCTTGAGCTTTGAGCTACGGACCTGGGTCTTGCGCGCGACACGTCGTCTTACTGTGGTACACATTCATGCCAAGTTATTTGAAAATCCAGCATTATATTATACAGTGTGGTTCAGATTTATTTTATTTTTTGGTTTATGCTATACAGAAGAACCTTAAAATTTAATAGAAACAATGTAAAATTTATTTTAGTAAATGGACATGTATAAACAAGTAGTCATAGTCATTAAATATTCTAAAATGCTTTTTGTCTTTAAAAAACTTTATACAATTGATGATGTACTCAAACAATACTTTTTAGTTGTGAAACCATATGTAATTGTGCAAAATCAATGCACAGGCAGTTATGCTGTTACTAACTGTTTATTTAGTTTGTTTTTCGTTCATGTGTTATATGTTAAGCTGTTCGATTATATGGCATTTAATTTGTGATAGTATAGATGTATTGAAAGGTAGAAAGATGTGGATTGCCTTTTATAACAGTATTAGTAAGCTACTGAACATTTCTAGTCAGTATGAGTAATATTAAATTTGTCTCATACAACTGCCGGGGTCTAAACAATAATAGTAAAAGAATTGATATTTTTAATTTCCTGAAAAAAAAACAGAATGCTGAGTTTTATTGTTTACAAGATTGTCATTTTACTGATGGTTTAGAAAAAGTTATTTACTCACAATGGGATGGAGACTGCTATTTTTCTCATGGTACTTCAAATTCTAGAGGTGTTTGCATTTTATTGAAAAAGAATATTCCAACTGTTGTACACTCAGCTGAGCGAGATACTACTGGTAACTGTCTATTCTTAGATGTTAGTTATGATGGGAAAAGATTTACTTTATGTAATATTTATGGTCCAAATGCTGACAAACCTAGTCTCTATTCTGATGTATTTAATCGTATAGATACAATCGGTAATGATTCGTACATTGTTTGTGGAGACTATAACCTTGGATTAGATGTTGACAAAGACTATATGAATTACAGATCTGTTGATAATAATAGAAAAGCTAGGGAAACTAGAAATGTGTCCATGGGACACAGATGCCCCCACTACATGACAGTCAGGGGCCAGAACTCCTACAATACTGAATGAATCCGGATGCGAAACCCCAGGTGCACAACTACACATGCTGACCAACATTCCTGTAAACTTTGGTGATTCTAGGTCAAATACTTTTGGGGCTATGCGCGACACAACATTAAAATGACCAATTTTTTACTAAGTCAGGGGCCATAACTCCTACATGACTGGATGAATCCGGACGCGAAACCCCAGGTGCACAACTACACATGCTGACCAACATGCCTGTAAAGTTTTGTGACTCTAGGTCATATATTTTTGGAGCTAGGCACGACACAACATTAAAATGACCAATTTTTACAAAGTCAGGGGCCATAACTGCTACATGACAGAATGAATCCGGACGCGAAACCCCAGGTGCACAACTACACATGCTGACCAACATTCCTGTAAACTTTGGTGATTCTAGGTCAAATACTTTTGGAGCTATGCGCGACACAACATTAAAATGACCAATTTTTTACTAAGTCAGGGGCCATAACTCCTACATGTCTGGATTAATCCGGACGCGAAACCCCAGGTGCAGAACTACACATGCTGACCAACATGCCTGTAAAGTTTTGTGACTCTAGGTCATATATTTTTTGAGCTAGGCACGACACAACATTAAAATGACCAATTTTTACAAAGTCAGGGGCCATAACTTCTACATGACTGAATGAATCCGGACGCGAAACCCCAGGTGCACAACTACACATGCTGACCAACATTCCTGTAAAGTTTTGTGACTCTACGTCAAATACTTTCAGAGCTACGCGCGACACAACATTTTCGGAAGCACGGACGGACGGACAGACGGACGGACGGACAAGAGCAAATCTATATGCCCCCCCCCCCAAAGTGGGGGCATAAAAATCTGTACAATTATAAGGGAACGAAATTTAGTTGATACATTTAGAATTATTAATGGTGATGAATTCTACACAGCAAGGTAGACTTGACTTTTTTCTAACATCAGAAAACTTGCTGTCAAAAATTAAGGAGTCTTCTATTGGAATCTCTTACCGGTCTGATCATTCTGTTGTATGTTTAGAATTGGTATTCAATGAGATTGAACATGGTAAACCTCTATGGAAATTTAATAACTCATTGCTGTATGATAGAAATTATTTAGAGTGTATAAATGATAAAATTGACGAGATTAAAAAGCAGTACTGTTTACCTGTGTATTGTTTAGAGAATGTACTTAATATAGACAACAATGATATTCAGTTTGTTATAAATGATCAGTTATTTCTGGAAACTTTGTTAATGGAAATTAGGGGAAAAACCATTGCATACTCAAGTTATAAGAAGAAACAGAGAGTTTCACGTGAAAAAATTTTAGTAAACAAAATAGAAAATATAGAAAAGAACTTAGATGAGAATAACAAAGAAGAATTACTGAATTTACAAAATGAATTGCAAATAATAAGAGCAGAAAATATGAAAGGATATGTAATAAGATCTAGAGCAAAGTTCATAGATGAGGGTGAAAAGCCTTCAAGTTATTTCTGCAATCTAGAAAAACAGTATTGTACAAGCAAAGTTATTCCATTTATAGAAAAAGAAGATGGTACTGTGCTGTCAAATCAGTCAGATATTCTAAAAGAAGCTTGTTCTTTTTATAAAAATATGTATTCTAAAAATGTTTTAGAAAAGTTGTATGATATAGAAAATGACTTAAAAGATATTACTGTTTAAGAAGTTGTCTAGAGAAGAAGCAGATAGTTTAGAAGGTCTATTAACTTATGTGAAATGCTCAACACCCTGAAAAAATGAAAAATGATAAGTCTCCAGGTTCAGATGGATTTACTGTAGAATTTTTAAAGGTTTTTTGGATGAAACTTGGTCATTTTGTTGTAAAATCTATTAATTATGCATTTACTATTGGTTCCCTATCTGTTACTCAAAAACAAGGAATAATAACATGTATCCCAAAAGAAAATAAACCCAGAAATTTTTTAAAAAACCTTAGACCTCTTACATTGTTAAATGTTACCTATAAGTTAGCCTCTGGATCTATTGCAAATAGACTGAAGTCTGTATTACCAAAACTAATAAATCATGACCAGACTGGTTTTTTACAGGGTAGATACATAGGAGAAAATACTAGGCTACTGTATGATATAATGAAAATAACAGAAGAAAGAAAGATTCCTGGACTATTAATTACAGTAGATTATGAGAAAGCATTTGATACATTATCCTTCAATTTCATTGAAAAAGCTTTCGATTTTTTTAATTTTGGAACCACATTCAAGGAATGGCTTAGATTGTTTCTACATAATACTATGACTTCAGTACAACTTAATGGATTCCTATCAGATTTCTTCAAAGTAGAACGAGGCTGCCGCCAAGGAGATCCAATTAGTCCTTATATTTTTATATTGTGTGCCGAAATAATTGCTATTAAAATAAGAAATTCTGAGAAAATAAAAGGTATAACTATTGATGAAGTTGAGTATAAAATATCTCAATTTGCTGATGATACTTCACTCTTGTTGGATGGCTCGGAAGAGTCTTTACGTGCTACCCTAGATATGCTACATAAATTTTCATTTTATTCTGGTCTAAAAGTTAATTTTGAGAAGACTAATGTTATTTGGATAGGTGCAATGAAATACAGTACCCGATCTATAAAGACAAAGTACAAACTATCTTGGGGTACTACAAGGTTTAAAATACTTGGTATTATTTTTGATGTAGATCTTGATAATATGATAATGCTTAATTTCAATGATAAGTTAGAAAATGTTAAAAGGATGATAATCCTACTGGAACAGAAGATTACTTACTCCTATTGGAAAAATTACTGTTGTAAAATCATTGTAAGTTCCTCTCTTTACAAATTTGTTTATAATTTTGCCAACACCACCTAAAATATTTATGGATAATTTAAACAAATTGTTTATATGACTTTGTATGGAATGGCCCATATAAAATAAAGTGCTCTGTTGTTGTCAAGAATTATGAAGAAGGAGGGCTAAAAATGGTGGATATTTATAAATATGAACATAGTATGAAAATGTCATGGATAAGAAAAGCTTTTAATGGAACTGGAAAGTGTTATGTGTTGTTAAAATCAATATTTGACTTACATAGAATTGTTAATCTTGGAAATTTGTATTGCGAAAATATAATGAAAAGGCTAGGAAACAAATTCTGGTGTGATGTGTTAAGAAGTTTTATCTCTTATATGGATAAGATGCCTGTTGAAACTGTAGATGAACTTCTTGCAATGCCATTATTTTATAACAGCTGTTTTAAAATTGGTAACAAAGGTGTATTTGATAAAAGTATGTTTGATAGAGGTTTTAGATTTGTTAAAGATTTAATATCAGACACAGGTGAATTTGTAGATATATCTTACTTAGAACAGTGTATTGGTAAAAGGTTAAATTTTGTATTTTATGAAGGTTTAAAAAGTACTATAAAGTCCTATTTAAGAACATGTAATATTAGAATAAGTGGTAATTGTAGTTGCTATGGACCTGTTGTCTCTTGTTATGTTTCAAAAGTTTTATTTTCAAATATGGCAAATAAGCATGTGTATAATGTACTGATTGCAAACAATGATATACCTACTAGTCAAGTTAAATGGAACCAATGTTTTAATAATATTGAATGGTAGTATGCCTATAAATCTGTATTTCTCATGACAAGAGATTCTTACATTCAGTGGTTACAATTACGAATACTCCACAGAATTATTGGTACTAAGTCTTTATTATATCATATGAATATTGTAACTGATAATCTTTGTACTTTTTGTAAAGAAGAGGAAGAAACAATTATACATCTGTTCTGGTCTTGTACTTGTATTCAAAATTTATTGCAAGAAGTGAAAAATGTTTTATTGAATAATGGAATAACTGTTCAAATAAGAGCAGAAGACTTTATTATAGGAAATTGTGAAAAAGAATTGAAAAATTTTACGTTTTGTTCTTACAAATTAAGAATATATTTTCGCTTGTAAAAGAAAAGAGATTGTACCAAGTTTTTATGGTTTAAAAGGTTATTTGAATTGTGCCTGGCAAGTATACAGAAGCCCAATATAAAAGAAATAGAAAGAGATAACTGGGCAGTTGTACAGCTTTTTATTGTCAGTCCACATACTTAATCAACATTTAATATTATAATCTGTTGCCATTAGATTAGTAAATTGTTTTTCAATTATTTAGAATAATCAATACAGCTTAATCATTTCTTCTTTCTATGTACTTCTTTTGTATGTTTCAATAACCTGATAGTTCTTATTAAAGAGGTTTCTTTTTCCTTTTAAAGTAAGGTTGAACTACGTTTTTCTAGAAAAAGACATGTACATGTTAATCTTTGAATGTTATAAATGTTAAAAGTAGAAAAAATCTTTGAATGTTATATGTAATATGTGAATATTTTAATGTTGTATATGTTATATATTGAAATGTAAATGTAAATTTTGTGATGAATAAACGGGCCTTAAACGTGGTTCAAAAAAAAAAAAAAAAAAAAGAAAAGTTATTTGAAAATCTATCCATCGATGACAAAGATATGGACCGGACACGCCCATCAATGCACTATCCTTTAATGTCTAAGTGTGACCTTGACCTTTGAGCTACGGACCTGGGTCTTGCGCGCGACATGTCGTCTTACTGTGGTACATATTCATGCCAAGTTATTTGAAAATCCATCCATCGATGACAAAGATATGGACCGGACACGAAAATTGCGGACAGACTGACAGACGGACAGACGGACAGACGGTTCAAAAACTATATGCCTCCCTTCGGGGGCATAATAAGTGAGGTCATGGTGAAGATTCTTCAAGATAAGTACCGAAAACTGTTTAAACAAGAGCTCGTCGAACACGAAATGTCCCCTTGATGCATTCAGTAATTGCACAAGAAACAGAAATTATTTGCTCACTGTAAACAAAAATTCTACTGTTCTGGTTCAATGTGACATTGACCTTTGACCTATTGACCTCAAAATCAACAGGGGTCATCTGCTGGTCATGATCAACCTCCCTATTAAGTTAATGATCCTAGGCCCAAGCTTCCTCAAGGTATCGACCGGAAAGGGTTTAACTGTTCCGGGTCAATGTGACCTTGAACTTTAGCCTACAGACCTCAAAATCTATAGGGGGCATCTACAGGTCATGATCAACCTCCCTATCACGTTTCATGATCCTAGGCCCAAGCATTCTCTAGAAAGTTATTGTCTGGAAACAGTTTAAATGTTCCAGGTCACTGTAACCTTGACCTTTGACCTACTGACCTTAAAATCAATAGGGGTCATCTGCTGGTCATGATGAACCTCTCTATCATTTTTTATGATCTTTGGCCCAAGCGTTCTCAATTTAACGTCCAGAAACCTTTTAACTGTTCCTGACCAATCTGACCTTGAACTTTGACCAAATGACCTCAAAATCAATAGGGGTCATCTGCTGGTCATGATCAATCTTCCTATCAATTTTCCTGATCCTAGGCCCAAGCATTCTTGATTTATCGCCGGGAAACCGTTTTACTGTTCCTGGTCACTGTGACCTTGACCTTTGACCTACTGACCTCAAAATCACTAGGGTCATCTGCTGGTCATGACCAACCTCCCTATCAACTTCCATGATCCTAGGCCCAAGCAATCTTGAGTAATCATCCGGAAACCATTTAATTTGTTTGTTTGTGTTGGGTTTAACGACGTTTTTCAACAGTATTTCAGTCATGTAACGGCGAGCAGTTAACCTAACCAGTGTTCCTGGATTCCGTACCAGTACAAGCCTGTTCCCTGCAAGTAACTGCCAAATTCTCCACATGAATCAGAGGTGGAGGACTAATGATTTCAGACACAATGTCGTTTATCAAATAGTCACGGAGAACATCCGCCCCGCCCGAGGATCGAACTCACGACCCCGTGATCCGTAGACCAACGCTCTACCTACTGAGCTAAGCGAAACCGCTTAACTGTCACTATGACCTTGAACTTTGAAATACTGACCTCAAAATCAATAGGGGTCATCTGCTGGTCAGGATCAACCCCCCTATCAACTTTCATGATCCTAAGCCCAAGCGTTCTTGAGTTATCATCCGGAAACCGTTTAACCGTTTAACTGTTCAGGGTCACTGTGACCTTGACCTTTGACATACAGATCTCAAAATCAATAGGGGTCATCTGCAGGTGATAACCAACCTTCCTATCAACTTTCATGATCCTAGGCCCAAGCGTTTTTGAGTTATCATCTGGAAACGGATTGGTCTACATACCGACAGACAGACCGACCGACCGACCGACCGACCGACCGACCGACAGACATCTGCAAAACAATATACCCCTCCTTCTCTGAAGGGGGGCATAAAAATATACAGGTGCTGTACCTTCAACAAGAGCACCGCCTTGCAGGTGATTACACTCATCTGATTTTTTTGCATAATAGAAATATTGTCCTACCCATGATTTTCTAAGTCTAAAAAGGGCCATCATTCTTGCAAAAAGTAGGACAGAGTTATGTTTCCTGATGTACAGCGTCCGCTTAGGATAGTGAAAAACTGTGGCAAGTTTTAAAGCAACAGCTTTCATAGTTTAGGAGAAAAAGTTGACCTAAACATAAAACTTAACCAAGAAATCTGATATTTTCTAAGTCCAAAAGGGGCCATAAATCTTGCAAATAGCAGGATGGAGTTATGTTTCTTGCTGTACAGGGCCAGATTATGATGGTGAACAAGTGTTGCAAGTTTTAAAGCAATAGCTTTGACAGTTTAGGAGAAAAGCTAGCCTTAACATAAAACTTAACCAAGAAAACTGATTTTCTAAGTCCAAAAGGGGCAATAATTCTTGCAAAAAGCAAGATGGAATTATGTTTCTTGATGTACAGGGTCAGCTTATGATGGTAAACAAGTGTTGCATGTTTCAAAGCAATAGCTTTGATAGTTTAGGGGAAAAGTTGACCTAAACATAAAACTTAACCAAGAAATCTGATATTTTCTAAGTCTAAAAGGGGCCATATATCTTGCAAAAAGCAGGATGGAGTTATGTTTCTTGCTGTACAGGATCAGCTTATGATGGTGAACAAGTGTTCCAAGTTTCAAAGCAATAGCTTTGATAGTTTTGGAAAAAAGCTGACCTAAACATAAAACTTAACCAGGCAATGCCGACGCAGACGCCGACGCCAACTCCGATCAAGTGATGACAATAACTCATCATTTTTTTTCAAACAAGAGATCACAGAGTGATCTTGGCGCCCACCAATGTGCCATTTTTGAGAATTCCAAATTTTAAGACTTATTGACTAGCTCAAGGTCAAATTTCATTTCCGTACAAAACACTGTGCATGTGGTCAAAATTCGAAACCTGTAGCTTGAGAAATGTGAAAGTAGGTCACTATATCAATTTCAAGGACAAAGTTCTTTGTACACAAAACTATGCATGTGCATCAAGTTTGAAGCCTGTAGTTTGATAAATTTGAAAGTAGGTCACTAGGTCAATCTTAAGGTCAAAGTTTATTTTGGTACACAAAACTATGCAAGTGGTCCAAATTTGAAGGCTGTAGCTTTAGAAATGTGAAAGTAGGTCACTAGGTCAAAATCAAGGTCAAATTACACTTCAGAATACAAATCTATACATGTGGTCTAAATTTAAAGCCTGTATATTCAAAAATGTGAAAGCAGGTCACTAGGTCAATGTCAAGGTCAAAGTTTGCTTCGGTACACAATCCTATGCATGTACGTCTAAATTTGAAGCCTGTACCTACAGAAATGTGAAAGTAGGTCACTAGGTCAATCTTAAGGTCAAAGTTCATTTTGGTACAAAAAACTATGCAAGAGGTCCAAATTTGATGGCTGTAGCTCGAGAAATGTGAAAGTAGGTAACTAGGTCAAAATCAAGGTCAAACTTTATTTTGGAACACAGAACTATGCATGTGGTCCAAATTTGAGGCCTGTACCTTCAATAATGTGAAAGTAGGTCACTAGGTCAATGTAAAGGTCAAAGTTTGTTTCGGTACACAAAATTATGCATGTGGTCCAAATTTGAAGGCTGTAGCTTCAGAAAAGTGAAAGTAGGTCACTAGGTCAAAATGAAGGTCAAATTTCATTTCGGAACACAAAACTATGCATGTGGTCCAAATTTGAAGGCTGTAGCTTGAGAAATGTGAAAGTAGGTCACTAGGTCAAAATCAAGGTCAAATTTTATTTCGGAACACAGAACTATGCATGTGGTCCAAATTTGAAGCCTGTACCTTCAAAAATGTGAAAGTAGGTCACTAGGTCAATATCAAGGTCAAAGTTTTTTTCAGTGCACAAAACTATGCATGTGGTCCAAATTTGAAGGCTGTAGCTACAGAAATGTGAAAGTAGGTCACTAGGTCAAAATCAAGGTCAACTCATGTCAAGGTTCATCTTGCCACTCAAAACCATACAGGTGGTCCAAACTTGAATGTTGTAGGTTATTGACAAGAAGATTTTAAAAGCTTTTCCCTATATAAGTCTATATGAACCATGTGACCCCCAGGGCGGGGCCATAATTGACCCTAGGGGATGATTTGAACAAACTTGGTAGAGAACCACTAGATGATGCTACATTACAAATGCCAAAGCCCTAGGCTTTGTGGTTTGGACAAGAAGATTTTCAAAGTTTTTCCCTATATAAGTCTATGTAAACAATGTGACCCCCGGGGCGGGGCCATATTTGACCCTAGGGGAATAATTTGAACAATCTTAGTAGAAGACCACTAGATAATGTCGCATACAAAATATCAAAGCCCTAGGCCCTGTGTTTTTGAATAAGAGGTTTTTCAAAGTTTTTCCCTATATAAGTCTATATAAACCATGTGACCCCCGGGGCGGGGCAATATTAGACCCCAGGGAAATAATTTGAATCAGTTTGGTAGAGGACCACTAGATGATGCTTCATACCAAATATGAAAGCTCTAGGCTCTGTGATTTTGGACAAGAAGATTTTCAAGTTTTTCCCTATATAAATCTATGTAAATTATAGAAATAAACAAAGGGCCATAACTCAGTAAAGAATTGTTGAACCAGTCTGATTTTCAGGGGGACACAACTAGGGTACCAATACATCATTCTGACAAAGTTTGGTCAAAATCCCCCTGGTAGTTTCTGAGGAGATGCGATAACAAGAAATTGTTAACGGAAGGACGGAAGGACGGAAGGACGGACGTCGGACCATGGACGCAGAGTGATTTGAATAGCCCACCATCTGATGATGGTGGGCTAAAAATTAGATGAGCTAAAAACAGGAAAGTAGGTCAGTAGGTCAGGGTTAATAATGTTTAAGATGAGTATTGAAATCTGTATCAAAAGTTTCACATGTGGTCCAAATTTCCATGCTGTATCTTCAAAAAAAAACAAGAAAGTAGGTCAGTAGGTCATGATAACGACTATTCAGGATGAGTATTGAAATCCATATCAAACACTATACAATGTCATGTGGTCCAAATCATTTTGCTGTAGCTTCAAAAACAAGAAAGTAGGTCAGTAGGTCAAAAAAAGTACATTAAAGATGAGTATTAAAATCTTTATCGAAAGTTACTGATGTGGTCCAATTTCTATGCTGTTAAGATCGGTGTGCAACACTGTATATGTCATCCAAATTCCACGGCTGTAGCTTAAAAAACAAAAATGTGTGTGTGTGTGTTCGGGTTTAACGTCTTTTTCAACAATTTTTCAGTCATATAAACCACGGTGTCTACTTGTAGCAGTGAGCACAATGCCCAACTTTGTAGTGCTGCCTCACTGGAATATCACACCGTAGACACGTGGCATGATACCCCACCCAGTCACATTATACTGACACCGGGCTGACCAGTCCTAGCACTATCCTCTTAATGCTGAGCGCCAAGCCAAGAAGCTACTGGTACCATTTTTTACGTCTTTGGTATGACGCGGCCGGGGATCGAACCCACGACCTCCCGTACTCGAAGCGGATGCTCTACCACTAGGCTACTGAGGCGGTCAAAAAAAAAAAAAAAAAAAATGTAGGTCAAGGTCACCATCAAGTGACCCTTAGTAACTTAGGGTCATCAGGTAATTATAACTAGAACTGTCACAGGAGTGACTCATACCCCCACCATACGCAGAGCTCCAGATAAGGTTCTGTGCAATTAGTAACGGTACTAACAGATTTTCCGTGAACTTGGTCTTGGTTGGATTTAACGTCGCACCGACACAGATTTTCCGTCAAATTCGTAACAGTACTACCCGATATTTTTTCTAATTAGTAACACTACTACCTGATATTTTGTGAAATGGTAGTTCCAGATAACAGACAAAAATACGCGCAAGTCATATCATTGATTAGCATTGGTGAACAGTATCTCACTCGAATAAAAACTGAAAGTAAAACTGTGTAAACTAAATTACATATATTCAAATCAATTCATCGATGGAAGTCAGTTAGATTTAACATAATACATTACATGTCATTCTTTTACCATATATGACAACAAATGTGTACAATATTCCAGTTAATTGCACCGGTTATAAAACATTGTTTTTGGGGTTTTTTTTGCTCTCGGACATGCTGACAATTAAACAAAGTGTCAAATGCGTAACCGCTGCACTAATTGGCTGAGCACAATCGACAGTAGTGTATCGGATAATTTGATTCGCTTCACACTTCTCGGAAAAATCCCGCAAGTACCTGAAGTAGGCGGAGCTTACATTATGCTATTGGCGTGTGTTTCGTGTATTCCACACTCATTTGACACCGTGCAAATTGTCAACAGTCGGGATAGCGCTGATTAGCGCAACTTGGCGCAGACATGCAATTCGGCTCGATCTTCCTTTGAAATTTGTAATACTGTTTACATGTCGTACTGATACGACCACATTTTAAAATAAATTCGTATTGATGAGGCCACATTTTAAAATAAATTCGTATCGGACCCCTAACAAATTCGTAAATACGAAAATACGGCCCTTATCTGGAGCTCTGATATGGTCTTGTTACAGAAGAATGGCAACCATAAAAAATGTTAAAAATACTTAGAATAATATAAAAATGTCAAAAAAAGCTTAATACTTCAAAAGAATTTTACTCGTCTTTAGAGTACTTAATCCTGGGCTTCCACATATAAGTAGTACTAGAATAATACTAGTATAGTAATACTAGTAAATATAAACAAGAGCTCGTCGAACATGAAATGCCCCCCCTCCACCCCCCACCCTGATGCATTCAGTAATTGCACAAGGAACAGAAATTATATGCATGTTGTACTACAGGAAAGTGGTCTCGATTTTTCCCTACGACTAGTAATGAAAAAGTTGCAATAAAAGCTATTTAAAGTAACAACAAAGGGAAGTAATTCTAAAGAAGGGAACTGCGCATGACACTTTGTCTCATGATGGTGTATAATTGTGCCAAGTTACATCAAAATCCCTCCATGCATGAAGAAGAAATGCTTCGGACAAAGTCATTCTTGTATCTGACCTTTGGCCTCTAAGTGTGACCTTGACCTTAGACCTAGGGATCTGGATCTTGCGCATGACACACCGTCTCATGGTGGTGAACACTTGTGTCAAATTATATCAAAATCCCTCTATGCATGAAGAAGAAATGCGGACAAGGTTTTCATTCTTGTATCCTTTGACCTCCAAGTGTGACCTTGACCTTAGACCTTGAATTTTGAAACCAGAATCATGATTTGAACAAACTTGGTATAGGTCCACTAGGCAATGCTTCACACTAAATATCTAAGCTCTAGGTCTTCTGGTTTTGGAGAAGATTTTTGAAGTTTTTCCTTTCGGTTACCATGGCAACCAGAGTTCTGCATGGAATTCAATTCTTTGAAAAAGTTTTAAAGAGGACCATCCATGTAACATCCCTGTGAAGTTTCAGTAAAACTGGCCTGGTGGTTTAGGAGAAGATGTTGTTTAAAGGAAAGTGTGGACCGCCGGACGGACGCCTGACGGTGAGCGATCACAATAGCTCACCCCGAGCACTTTGTGCTCAGGTGAGCTAAAAATAGGCAAGGTAGAGTTATTGTTCTTGCACACTGCACTTCCTCCCAATGTGTTCTATCAGTGTATGAAGTTTGAAGAAAATCCCTTCAGTACTTTTGGAGTTATGCTCCGGACAAAGATCATTGCCGACACACGGACGCACAGACGGAGGGCATTTCTAATATCCCATTCGCCTGTGGCGGGGGGATAACTAGCTTTTCCTTTGATTTGACCCAGTGACCTAGTTTTTGACCCCACATGACCCAGATTCGAACTTGAACTGAAGATATTCAAGATTAACATTCTGACTAAGTTTCATGCAGATAAAATTATAAATGTGGCCTCTTAGAGTGTTAACAAGCTTTTCCTTTGATTTGACCTAGTAACCTAGTTTTTGACCTTACCTGACTCAGATTAAAACTTGACCTATAGATCATCAAGATTAACAATCTGACCAAGTTTCATTAAGATATGGTCATAAAAATGACCTCTACAGTTTTAACTAGCTTTTCCTTTAATCTGACCTGGTGACCTAGTTTTTCATCCTACATGACCCAGATTCAAACTGGACCTTGAGACCATCAAGATAAACATTCTGACCAAGATTCACGAAGATACAGTCATAAATGTGGTCTCTACAGTGTTTAAAAGATTTTCCTTTGATTTGACCTGGTGACCTAGTTTTTGACCCCAGATCACCCAATACCGAACTCGTCCAAGATTTTATTGAGGGTAACATTCTGACTAAGTTTCAATAAGATTGGGACAAAATTGTGACCTCTAGAGTATTAACAAGCTTTTCCTTTGATTTGACCTGGTGACCTAGCTTTTTAACCCAGATGACCCCAAATCAAACTCGTCCAAGATTGAATTGCGAGTAACGTTCTAGTTAAGTTTCATTAAGATTGGACCAAAATTGTGACCTCTAGAGTGTTAATAAGCTTTTCCTTTGATTTGACCAGGTGACCTAGTTTTTGACCCCAGATGACCCAATATCAAACTTGTCCCAGATTTAATTGAGAGTAACATTCTGACCAAGTTTCATTAAGATTGGGCCAAAATTGTGACCTCTATAGTGTTAACAAGCTTTTCCTTTGATTTGACCTGGTGACCTAGTTTTTGACCCCAGATCACCCAATATCGAACTCGTCCAAGATTTAATTGACAGTAACATTCTGACAAAGTTTCAATAACATTGGGTCAAAAATGTGACCTCTAGAGTGTTAACAAGCTTTTCTTTTGATTTGACCTGGTGACCTAGTTTTTGGCCCCAGATGACCTGGTATCAAACTCGTCCAAGATTTTATTGAGGGTAACATTCTGACCAAGTTTTATTAAGATTGGGCCAAAACTGTGACCTCTACAGTGTTAACAGTCAAATTGTTGACGACGGACGGATGGACGACGGACACAGGGCGATCACAAAAGCTCACCTTTGAGCACTTTGTGCTCAGGTGAGCTAAAAAACTGGCTGCAGGCAACGTACGTTGGGTACGCACGCATACCCGACTACCAAATTAAATGCTCTGTTCTTCACATGTTGCTTTTAAAACAAATATGCCCATCATTCAATAATAGGATGTCTTCGGATTTTATCGCTGATATCCTCAATATTACTGTTCTTAAAACAGAACGATCTTAAAATAGAACGAAATACTACAACCTGATGGAAATTTTTAGGGCCATTCTTGAGAAATTTAGGGCCGAAAATCATCGGAATTAGGGATATTTAGGGCTTTTAATGCAATTTAGGGACTTTTTTGGGCAACATCCAAAATTATGGGCCTTTTCAAGGCTGTGCCAACCATGTTACATCCACACAACAAGAGGACCATGATGGTCCTGAATCGCTCACCTATCCCCACATGACCCAGTGTTGAACTGAGTATGACGTCGTTATTTCTATTATTTGACATAGTGACCTAGTTTTTGAGCACATGTGACCTAGATATCATCAAGATAAAAAATTCTGATCAATTTTCATGAAGATCCATTGAAAAATATGACCTCTAGAGAGGTCACAAGGTTTTTCTATTATTTGACCTAATGACCTAGTTTTTGAAGGCACGTAACCCACTTTTAAACTAGACCTAGATATCATCAAGGTGAACATTCTCACCAATTTTCATGAAGATCTCTTGAAAAATATGGCCTCTAGAGAGGTTACAAGGTTTTTCTATTTTTCGACCTACTGACCAAGTTTTTGACCGCACATGACCCAGTTACGAACTTGACCTAGTTATCATCAAGCTGAACATTCTCGCCAATTTTCATGAAGATCCATTGAGAAATATGGCCTCTAGAGACATCACAAGGTTTTTCTATTTTTAGACCTACTGACCTAGTTTTTGACCGCATGTGACCCAGTTTCGAACTTGACCTAGATATCATCAAGGTGAACATTCTGACCAATTTTCATGAAGATCCATTGAGAAATATGGCCTCTAGAGAGGTCACAAGGTTTTTCTATTTTTAGACCTACTGACCTAGTTTTTGACCCCATGTGACCCAGTTTCGAACTTGACCTAGATATCATCAAGGTGAACATTCTGACCACTACTCGTGAAGATCTCATGAAAAATATGGCCTCTAGAGAGAGATCACAAGGTTTTTCTATTTTTAGATCTACTGACCTAGTTTTTGAACCCACGTGACCCAGTTTCAAACCTGACCTAGGTATCATCAAGGTGAACATTCTGACCAATTTTCATGAAGATCTCTTGAAAAATATGGCCTCTAAAGAGGTCACAAGGTTTTTCTATTTTTGGATCTACTGACCTAGTTATTGACCGCACGTGACCCAGTTTCGAACTTGACATAGATATCATCAAGGTGATCATTCTGACCAATTTTCATGAAGATCCATTGAGAAATATGGCCTCTAGAGAGGTCACAAGGTTTTTCTATTTTTAGACCTACTGACCTAGTTTTTGACCCCACGTAACCCAGTTTCGAACTTGACCTAGATATCATCAAAGTGAACATTCTGACCAATATTCATGAAGATATCATGAAAAATATGGCCTCTAGAGAGGTCACAAGGTTTTTCTATTTTTAGATCTACTGACCTAGTTTTTGAACCCACATGACCCAGTTTCGAACTTGACCTAGATATCATCAAGATGAACATTCTGACCAACTTTCATAAAGATCCCATGAAAAATGTGACCTCTAGAGTGGTCACAAGCAAAAGTTTACGCACAGACACACGGACGACGGACGCCACATGATCACAAAAGCTCACCTTGTCACTTTGTGACAGGTGAGCTAAAAAAACATGAGGTATGGAATCAAAATCTGCATAGTCAATCCATGAAATTTAATCAATCCATAAAATTCAATCCCAACGAACAAGTAAAATTCCAATTCATTTTATGTTCAAAAGTTGAAATCCACAAATTCATATCCCCATGAATTTGCGGTTCTGACCAAAACCACGAAATTTCATGCACACGAAATAAAATGAGTTCACAGTTACTATACTGTATTCCACTGTTTGCAATAACAGAAAGGTATTATAAACATTGGATTACATAAATATTACAACATACATTCTATCTCTAGATTTAGTGTGCTGGAATCCACAAATCCATGGTTGCAAATATAGCTTCCTTCATCATCAGCAACAAGGTTACTGATAATAAGCTTGAAAGTAGTTCCATCAATTCCCTCACTGTACTTCCCACTTGTTGATACCTCTCCACTTTGGTCAAAGATAAGAACTCCATCTTTAGTCCACCTGTATCCATTTCCAGAAGTATAAGTGGGATCACTGCATTTGAGGGTCGCAACAGAAGAATAGTTGCTTGGAGTATCATCAACAGATAAAACTGGAGCCCCTGAAAATATTTCAAATAGCATTACAGTGAAAACTTCATATCTTGAATTAACATGTCAGGCCAGCATTTTTTAATTTTCTGGTTTATGGAAGCACCGCCCCTAATTTTTGACAAAACAATATAAGTCATTTTCAGTAAATTTATTTTCATTTGTATCATAGCTCGGTGATTTTTCTTAACAAATTTGGTGCATGTAAATCATATACACTGAGTACAGGGTGCGGTAACTAAAAGTGTGCAGGTATTTAATACCCGCATGCTAGTTACCGCACTGCTGGATAGGAAAGTATGCCAGCGTGTCTGGAACAGTAGACAGCGAAGTGTATTTTATTGATTTTCTGCTCTCGCATTGGTTTATTTTACCTGGGCTTTACACATTCACTCACTTGAACTGCTGTTTATGGCAATGTGGAATGCCTACAACTACCATATATGTATGGCTATGATACAAAACAGAAAGAACATTAAAACTCTCGGGTAAACGATTTATACTCGGGGGCTATGCCCCCTCGTACAAATCGTTTGCCCTCGAGTTTCAATGCTCTTTCTATTACTTTACCCACCGACCATCAATAATTGGTACTGCCAAAAATAAAAGTTTAACAGTATGGTAGAGAGATTTTAATCAGGATCAGCAGACGCATGAAAAATGGTGGCCTGCATGAACAAAATGATGAATGTAAATTAGTGTGAAATTAATAGGAAAATACATAAGATAATAGAAATATATCTTTGGAAGAAGTTGGCAGAGATAACATATCATAACAAGTATTGTAAACAATTTGGATACGAGTAGAAATTAGAGAAGCCAAAGCTAACATTAGGAATACTCACGTAAAACTATGATGAAAGGCCTGAAGGGCCTGAGAGTAAGCTAATAATTGATGTACTGGTAGTACAGTCTACCAGTTTCAGTTTGTTTTTAGTTTTTTTCCCCAACAGAACAGAGATTTTGTTACAATAGATGAAATGAACATTCAATCGATGTCTAGTAAAACTTTGATTGACATTATACAAGTATTTAAACCCAATATATTTCTCTAAAATTGAAGAGTGGTTCGCAAAAATAACAAGAGCGCCGCCAAGCGGGGCAATATATGCCCGAAGGTTTACATCATAGGATGGGAGCAAAATTTTAAGAACTTGACTGTTGTAGCCCCAAAGGACTGGAACAACAAAAGGAAAACTTCAAAAAACAAAGCTAAGTCCACAAAAAAAAATTCAAAGTCTACAAAAAAATCCTTATCAGGTACAGGTATGTAAAAATACACCTTAAAATTGGAGGTACCATCCATGTTGTACCACAGAAAAGTGGTCTCGGTTTTTCCCTACGGCCAATAATAAAAAAGTTTCAAAATAAGCTATTTATAGTAACATAAAAGGGAAGTAATTCAAAAAAAAAATTTATTGTAAGTACAAACAAGAGGGCCAAGATGGCCCTAGGTCGCTCACCTAAGAAACACACCATAACAGTGTAAAACATGTTTGACCTAGTGATTTCATGGAAACAAATATTCTGACCAATTTTCATTAAGATTGGACCAAAAAATTGGTCTCTTGTGATAAAACAAGCGTTTTCTTAGATTATGATATGACCTAGTTTTTGACCCTAGATGACCCATGTTCAAACTCGACCTAGATTTTATCAAGGCAACCATTCTGACCAAAATTCATGAAGATCAATTGAAAAATACAGCCTCTATCACATATACAAGTTTTTTCTTTGATTTGACCAAGTGACCTAGTTTTTGACCTCAGATGACCCATATTCAAATTCGACCTAGATTTCATTAAGACAATCATCCTGACCAAATTTCATAAAAATCAATTGAAAAAAACAGTCTCTATCGCATACACAAGATTTTTCTTTAATTTGATCTAGTGACCTAGTTTTTGACCTCAGATAATCCATATTCAAACTCGACCTAGATTTCATCAAGGCAATCACTCTGACCAAATTTCATGAAGATCAATTGAAAACTACATCCTCTATTGCACACACAATGTTTTTCTTCGATTTGACCTAGTGACCTAGTTTTTAATCCCAGATGACCCATTTTCGAACTCGGCCTAGATTTCATCAAGGTAATCATTCTGACCAAAATTCATGAAGATCAATTGAAAAATACCGCCTCTATCGCATACACAAGGTTTTTCTTTGATTTGACCTAGTGACCTAGTTTTTGACCCAAGATGACCCATTTTCGAACTCGGCCTAGACTTCATCAAGGCAATCATTCTGACCAATATTCATGAAGATCAATTGAAAAATACAGCCTCTATCGCATACACAAGGTTTTTCTTTGATTTGACCTAGTGACCTAGTTTTTGACCCGAGATGACCCATTTTTGAACTCGGCCTAGATTTCATCAAGGCTATCATTCTGGCCAATATTCATGAAGAATAATTGAAAAATACAGCCTCTATCGCATACACAAGGTTTTTCTTTGATTTGACCTAGTGACCTAGTTTTTGATCCGAGATGACCCATTTTCGAACACGGCCTAGATTTCATCAAGGCAATCATTCTGACCAATATTCATGAAGATCAATTGAAAAATACAGCCTCTATTGCATACACAAGGTTTTTCTTTGATTTGACCTAGTGACCTAGTTTTTGACCCGAGATGACCCATTTTAGAACTCGGCCTAGATTTCATCAAGGTTATCTTTCTGACCAATATTCATGAAGATTAGTTGAAAAATACAGCCTCTATCGCATACACAAGGTTTTTCTTTGATTTGACCTAGTGACCTCGTTTTTGACCCGAGATGATCCATTTTCAAACTCGGCCTAGATTTCATCAAGGTTATCATTCTGACCAATATTCATGAAGATTAATTGAAAAATACAGCCTCTATCGCATACACAAGCTAAATGTTGACAGACGACGGACGACAGACGACGGACGACAGACGCCGGACATTGAGCGATCAGAAAAACTCACCTGAGCATTGCTCAGGTGAGCTAAAAAGAGATCTGCAAAATAAAAACAAAAGCACTGCAATGCAGAGCAATATACACAAAGCAAAGTCATATATGACCTTTGACCCTTAAGTGTGACCTTGACCTTGAAGCGAGTCATCCGGAACATGCGCTCTGCACATCGTTGCAATGTGGTGAACATTTCTGCCAAGTTTCTTTGAAATCCTTCCAGCAGTTCAAGAGTTACAGAGCGGACACGAAACAAACTGATATGACTTTTGACCCCTAAGTGTGACCTTGACCTTGAAGCAAGTCATCCGGAACATGCGCTCTACATGTCGTCTTGGTGTGGTGAACATTTGTGTCAAGTTTCTTTGAAATCCTTCAAGGGGTTCAAGAGTTACAGAGCGGACACGAAACAAACTGATATGACCTTTGACTCCTAAGTGTGACCTTGACCTTGAAGCGTGACATCCAAAACATGCGCTCTGCACATTGTCTCGGTGTGGTGAACATTTGTGTAAGTTTCCTTGAAATCCTTCAAGGAGTTACAGAGCGAACATGAAATTGCTAACGGACAGACGGACGGACGGACAGACAGACAGACGGACACCAGCGTCATAACATAATACGTCCCTTCGGGCGTATAAAAATGTTGAAAGTACAAACTACAGTTTGTCAGCTGACACTGAGATACAGCCCATGACTATATATATTTTTCCAGTAAACATTTGCCTCTAGCATTACCAAAACAGGCAATTATCGGCTGGTATATATTCGCACATGATAAAATTTGAATATGACAATTTATATATTGAAATTTTATAGCGTGGATTGCCACATACAATTTGTAACGGATGGACGAAAGAACTGTTTAGATATTTTACAGATAACGGGCCTGGCAATAACCGTGTCATACATTAGATATTGTTCAATCATATTATAAGTGATGTGAATTTAAAGTATACTTACTTTTGCATTTAAAGATATGTAAATGTTGCTGAGTGTCAATATAATAGTGTCATGAATGTTTACACTGACAGGAAAATTGCGCATTCGAAACTAAGGGAAGTTACTCGGACTAGCTACCAATTTCGGAAAAGAAAACCGATATTAATGCAGTTCATTTTTAGTTAAAACCATCATTTATTCTATTTCAGACCTGTTAACCCCTTCAAAACCATGTCAGTAGTCCCCAAGTCCATGCACTTTCAATTATCCATGTAGACAGACAAGCCCAGACAGGGCTGAAAAATATTAGTCTACTAGGCAATGTTACATATCAAATATCTAAGATCTAGGCCTTCTGGTTTATTTTTAGCAAATTTATGAAGATTTCCCTATGTACAATTAAGTGAACCCTGGGGTGGGGGTCAATTTTGACCCTGGTGGGGTCAAGATTTGAACAAATTTTGTAGAGGTCCTTTAAGCAAAGCTACATGTCAAATATCTAAGCTCTAGGCCTTCTGGTTTATTTTTAGAACATTTTGAAGATTTTTCTATGTACAATCAAGTAACCAAAAGGGGCGGGGTCAATTTGACCCCGGGGCTCATGATCTGAACAAATTTTGTAGAAGTCCGCTAGGCAATGCTACGTATCAAATAGCTAAGATCTAGGCCTTCAGGTATTTTTTAAGAAAATTTTTGAAGATTTTCCTATATAAAATCAAGTGAACCCTGGGGTGGGGGTCAACTTTGACCCCGGGGGTCATGATTTGAACAAATTTTGTAGAGGTCCACTAGGCAATGCTACATGTCAAATATCTAAGCTCTAGGCCTTCTGGTTTATTTTAAGAAAATTTTGAAGATTTTTCTATGTACAATCAAGTAACCCAAAGGGGCGGGGTCAATTTGACCCCGGGGGTCATGATTTGAACAAATTTTGTAGAAGTCTGCTAGGCAATGCTACATATCAAATAGCTAAGATCTAGGTCTTCTGATTTATTTTATGAAAATTTTTGAAGATTTTCCTATATAAAATCAAGTGAACCCTGGGGTGGGGGTCAATTTTGACCCCGGGGGTCATGATTTGAACAAAGTTTGTAGAGGTCCACTAGGCAATGCTACATGTCAACAGGGGTTCCATTTGACCTGGGACCCCGGGTCCGGACCCGGGAGATTTTCAAAAGACGCTCCAAGGACCAGGCACGATACTTGCGTGTCCTTCGGGACCCGGGGGCATTTTCCTTTGATAATCCTTTCTCTTATCATTCATTTCCTTCAGTAAAACTATTTCCACGATAGACTCGTGTATTCAAAATAAGCACTCGCAGTCATGCCCTCCTGCCTTTGATCTTCTGCTAAATCCCGCACTTTCTCATGTAGACATGCCTCGTTGATTTTTTTATCAGCAAGTTACGTCACGGCTAGTGCACATAGGTAACAAGAATCAATGAAGTGTTGAAATTAATTGATAAAGCGTATTGGATCCTGTGTACTGTCAAAAAAGGCGCCAATTATTGAATTATCATAAGCAGCTGATAACCGAGCATGTG
Source organism: Mercenaria mercenaria (assembly GCF_021730395.1). NCBI lineage: Eukaryota > Metazoa > Mollusca > Bivalvia > Venerida > Veneridae > Mercenaria > Mercenaria mercenaria. The sequence goes on along the minus strand of NW_026463064.1, from coordinate 36,872 downwards.
AAAAGTGCCCTGCGGGATTTTTTCATGCCAACTTTAAATTAGAACATTGTTTAGTTATCATATCGTAATTTCAACAAGAAACTTCACAAATTTTGATCAATTTCGAAAGCAAAAACAAGTTTAGAATATCCGTTCACGAGTCTAATTACACGCGATGGCATATGCATATTTCCAAAATTCCTTAAAAAAACTGACTTTCAATGCAGTTTTTAATGATAAGTAACATCATTATTTGAGGAACTATCTCTGATTTAGCTTAGATGACCAAGTAAACTGAGCAAAAACTACTTTCCGATGACATTCCAAAAGTGTACCAGTATCCGGATAGAACATTTTGGATACATTTTTTAGAGTGTTATAGCACTGTACTGTTATTAAAAATTAAATGAAATATTGAAGAAAAACCTAATCAAAATAACATGAATTTTGATAAATATTAGTTTACAATATGAGACTATGTGACCTGGAACTGACATTTTTATTATGCTGTAACATGATCTTGGGTTTATTGTTTTCTTAGGTAAAGATCTACGTATTACTAAATAAAACAAGAGGGCCATGATGGCCCTATATTGCTCACCTGTTATCATTGCACTTGAGGACAAGAAGGCCCTCAGAAAAAATATCTAAAGGGAAGAAATTTAACCAAGAAGAAAAAAAAAATTCTTACAATGTATAGATATATCAAAATACACCTAAAAATTGGAGGTACCATCCATGTTGTACCACAGAAAAGTGGTCTCGGTTTTCCCTACGGCCAATAATAAAAAAGTTACTAAAAATAAGCTATTTATAGTAACGTAAAAGGGAAGTAATTAACAAGAGCTGTCCGTAAGACAGCCAAGCTCGACTATTCGAAATATTGTCCCAGAAGCAGGAAAATATTACCCAAAAAGGTTAAATATTAAAAGAGTTTAAAGTTCAAAAGGGGGCATAATTTGACCAAAATGCATATCAGTTATGGGCCTTGCTGCTATCAACTAGTTTTATAACCCCGAAGGCACATGTGAAGTTTTAATTCAATATCTGCATTAGTTTTGGAGATAGAAACTCGCATGTAAAACTTTAACCAGAATTTTCAAAGTCCAAAAGGGGGCATAATTTGCCCAAAATACATGCCAGAGTTATGGGACTTGACCCAGTGAGGTTGGTAATTAATCTAGAAAAAGAAAAAAAAAGTTTCAAATCTATATGCCTTTTAGTAATAGCTGTATGTACTTGTACGCAAAACTTTAACCAGAATTTGCTAAGTCCAAAAGTGGGCATAATTTGGCCAAAATGAAGGTCAGAGTTATGGGACTTGCAGCTATCAACTAGTTTTATAACCACAAAGACACATGTGAAGTTTCAAATCAATATCTGCATTAGTTTTGGAGATAGTAACTTGCATGTAAAACTTTAACCAAAATTTTCTAAGTCTAAAAGGGGGCATAATTTTCCCAAAATACATGTCAGAGTTATGGGACTTGACCCAGTGAGGTTGGTAATTGATCTAGAAAAAGAAAAAATAAGTTTAAAATCTATATGCCTTTTAGAAATAGCTGTACGTACTTGCACGCAAAACTTTAACCAGAATTTTCTAAGTCCAAAAGGGGGCATAATTTGGCCAAAATGAAGGTCAGAGTTATGGGACTTGCTGCTATCAACTAGTTTTATAACCCCGAAGACACATGTGAAGTTTCAAATTAATATCTGCATCAGTTTTGGAGATAGTAACTTGCATGTAAAACTTTAACCAAAATTTTCTAAGTCCAAAAGGGGGCATAATTTGCTCAAAATACATGTCAGAGTTATGGGACTTGACCCAGAGAGGTTGGTAATTGACCTAGAAAAAGATAAAATAAGTTTCAAAGCTATATGCCTTTAATTGATGGCTGTATGTACTTGCATGCAAAAACTTAACCAAGGTGTGATGCCGACGCCGACGCCGACGCCAGGGTGAGTAGAATAGCTAGACTATTCTTCGAATAGTCGAGCTAAAAAAATATATTGTAAGTGAACAAAAGAAGGATCTGCCAAATAAATCTGTTGAAATAAATGAAATTTCAGAACAGTATCTTCATTAGTTCAAAGATATACCCATTTTAATTTGAAATAAAGGGAGGTAATTTGACATAAAATCAGTCCATAGTTATCTACCCTGATTGTCTCAGTCCAACTAATAACAATAATGAAATTTCAAATAAGTCCTATAAGTACTTACTGATATAAATCCATTTTGATTACAATCAGGGGAGGTAATCATATATAAAATAAGTCTGGAACCTACAATTGGATCTGATTTGTCATGGAATCCAAGATTTATTGTTGTTGAAGATATTTTGGAAGTTTGTATCAAATAAAACCACAAATAAAGTCTCTATATGGCTGCAAAAGCCAAAATAGTCAATTTTGAACCTTTAAGGGGCCATAACTCTAGAACCCATGATGGAATCTGGCCAGTTGAAGAAAGGAAGCAAGATCTTATTGTGATACAAGTTGTGTGCAAGTTTGGTTAAAATCAAATCATAAATGAAGCTGCTATTGTGCAGACAAGGTCAAAATAGCTAATTTTGGCCCTTTCAGGGGCCATAACTCTGGAACCCATTATGGGATCTGGCCGGTTCAAGAAAGGAATCAAGATCTTATGGTGACACAATTTTGTGCAAGTTTGATTAAATTCAAATCATAAATGAAGCTGCTATTGTGCAGACAAGGTCAAAATAGCTAATTCTGGCCCTTTCAGGGGCCATAACTCTGGAACCCATATTGGAATCTGGCCAGTTCAAGAAAGGAACCAAGATCTTATGGCGATACAAGTTGTGTGCCAGTTTGGTAAAAATCAAATAATAGATAAAGCTGCTATTGTGCAGACAAGGTCAAAATAGCTAATTTTGGCCCTTTCAGGGGCCATAACCCTGGAACCCATCATGGGATCTGGCCAGTTCAAGAAAGGAACCGTGATCTTATGGTGATACAAGTTGTGTGCAAGTTTGGTTAAAATAAAATCATAAATGAAACCACTATCGTGCAGACAAGAAATTGTTGACGGACGGATGGACAGACTGACGACGGACGAAGGGTGATCACAAAAGCTCACCTTGTCACTATGTGACAGGTGAGCTAAAAATATAGTCAATTATATGGACGTGTTGGGACAGCACTCCTGTATTTTGGAAAAGGACCCTTCAAAATTTGGGCCCAAGGGTCCTGGGACTCTTGGGTTTTCAGGTCTAGTGGAACTCCTGTTTCAAATATCTAAGCTCTAGGCCTTCTGGTTTATTTTTAGAAAATTTTGAATAGTTTTCTATGTACAATCAAGTAACCCCATGGGACGGGGTCAATTTGACCCCGGGGGTCATGATTTGAATAAATTTCGTAAAAGTCTACTAGGCAATGCTACATGTCAAATATCTAAGATCTAGGCCTTCTGGTTTATTTTTAGAAAATTTTTGAAGATAATTTCCTATATAAAATCAAGTGACCCCTGGGGCGGGGTCAATTGTGACCCCAGGGGTCATGACTTGAACAAATTTTGTAGAGGACCACTATGCAATGCTACATGTCAAATAACTAAGCTCTAGAGCTTCTGGTTTCTGAGAAGAAGATTTTTTTAGATTTTCCCATGTAAAATCAAGTGACCCCTGAGGCAATTCAATTTTGACCCCGGGGTCATGATTTGAACAAACTTGGTAGAGGTCCACCAGGAAATGCTTCACACCAAATATCTAAGCTCTAGGGCTTCTGGTTTTTGAGAAGAAGATTTTTTAAGATTTTCCTTTCGGTTGCCATGGCAACCAGAGTTCTGCATGGAATTCAATTCTTTGAACAATTTTTAAAGAAGACCATCCAAGGAACATCCCTGTGAAGTTTCATCAAAATTGGCCTGTTGGTTTAGGAGGAGATGTTGTTTAAAGGAAAGTTAGGACGGCCGGACGCCGGACGGTGAGCAATCACAATAGCTCACCCCGAGCACTTTGTGCTCAGGTGAGCTAAAAACAGGAAAGTAGGTCAGTAGGTCAAGGTCACAGTCAAGTGACATCATATTACTTGGGGTCATCAGGTAATTATAATTAAACTGTCTTGGAAATAGGATCAGATGATTTTTTTAAGTATTTTTTCCTATACAACTCACATAATAACTAAGTGACCCCAGGGCAGGGCCTCTTTTAACCCCAGGGGCATAATTTGAATAATTTTGGTAGAGGACTACAAAACAATGCATCATATCAAATTTTAAAAGCCTAGGTCATATGGTTTCAGACAAGATTTTTAAAATTTTTTCCTAATAATCTATATAAAACTTGGGACCCCAAGGGCAGGGCCTCTTTTCACCCCAGGGGTACAATTTGAACAATTTTGGTTGAGGACCATAAGACAATGCTACAAACCAAATATCAAAGGTCTAAGTGTTGTGGTTTCAGAGAAGAAGATTTTTAAACATTTTTTTCCTGTATAAGTCTATGTAAAGCTTGGGACCCCCAGGGGTGGGCCATATTTGACCCTAGGGGAATGATTTGAATAATCTTGGTAGAGGACGACTAGATGATGCTACGTACCAAATATCAAAGCCCTAGGCCGTGTGGTTTTGTACAAGAAGATTTTCAAAGTTTTCCTTATATAAGTCTATATAAACCATGACCCCCGGGGCGGGGCCATATTTGACCCCAGGGAGATAATTTGAACAATTTTGGTAGAGGACTACTAGACAATGCATCATACCAAATATCAGAAGCCTAGGTCATATGGTTTCAGACAAGAAGATTTTTAAAGTTTATTCCTATTTAAGTCTATATAAAACTTGGGACCCCCAGGGCAGGGCCTCTTTTCATCCCAGGGGTACAATTTGAACAATTTTGGTTGAAGATCATAAGACAATGCTAACAAACCAAATATCAAAGGTCTAAGAGTTGTGGTTTCAGAGAAGAGGATTTTTAAACTTTTTTTCCTATCGCCTCAGTCACAATCAAATGCATACTTTTTAGGTGCTCCATGTTAAACACCCAAATTTAAAAGTGCATGTTTATATATTCTGTTTTCAGCACTTCAGGAGTTACATATCACTACCCAGTTGCAGGTAAATCTACTTTCAGGTATCTGATGTACATATTAAACGAACGCCATGCTGTCCAATAACAGAAACAAGAGGGTCATGACAACCCTGGATCGCTCACCAGAGTAATATGAGCTACATGTTTCAAATGTCAAACTGATGATTTTCAGAAATTTTTTGGAAGATTTTCTGATGTACAATCAAGTAACCCCTGGGGCGGGGCCAAGTTTACCCCGGGGGTCATGAATGGAACAAACTTTGTAGAAGTCTACTACGCAATGTAACATGTCAAATATCTAAGCTCTAGGCCTTCTGGTTTATTTTTAGAAAATTTTGAAGATTTTTCTATTTACAATCAAGTAACCCCATGGGGTCATGATTTGAACAAATTTTGTAGAAGTCTACTAGGATGTGCTAAATGTCAAATATCTAAGATCTAGTCCTTCTGGTTTATTTTTAGAATTTTTTTTAAGATGTTCCTATGTAAAATCAAGTGACCTCTGGGGTGGGGGTCAATTTTGACCCTGGGGGGTCATGATTTGAACAAATTTTGTAGAGGTCCAATAGGCAATGCTACACATGAAATATCTAAGCTGTAGGCCTTCTGGTTTATTTTTAGAAATTTTTTGAAGATTTTCCAATGTAAAATCAAGTGACCCCTGGGGCGGGGTTAATTTTGACCCCGGGGGTCATGATTTGAACAAATTTTGTAGAGGTCCACTAGGCAATGCTACATGTCAAATATCTAAGCAGTAGGCCTTCTGGTTTATTTTATGAAAATTTTGAAGATTTTTCTATGTACAATCAAGTAACCCCATGGGGCGGGGTCAATTTGACCACGGAGGTCATGATTTGAACAAATTTTGTGGAAGTCTACTAGGCAATGCTACACGTGAAAATCTAAGCTCTAGGCCTTCTGGTTTATTTTTAGAAAATGTTTGAAGATTTTCCTATGTAAAATCAAATGACACCTGGGGCGGGGTCAATTTTGACCCCGGGGTCATGATTTGAACAAATTTGGTAGAGGTCCACTAGACAATTCTTCACACCAAATATCTAAGCTCTAGGGCTTCTGGTTTTTGAGAAGAAGATTTTTAAAGTTTTTCCTTTCTGTTGCCATGGCAACCAGAGTTCTGCATGGAATTCAATTCTTTGAACAAGTTTTAAAGAAAACCATCCAAGGAACATCCCTGTGAAGTTTCATCAAAATTGGCCTGTTGGTTTAGGAGGAGATGTTGTTTAAAGGAAAGTGTGGACGGACGGACGCCAGACAGTGAGCGATCACAATACCTCACCCTGAGCACTTTGTTCTCAGGTGAGCTAAAAAGGCCAAAATTCTGCATTATATTGTTTCACCTAAAAAAATGTGCTTTTTGTCTTTTCATTTGAATTAAAACCTGAACTTGTGCTATTTGGTTTACAGGAAAATTTGTCTTCTTTCAGCTGCAAGTTATTTCAACTGTCTATGTCACCTACAACAGAAGATACGTACTGAAGACTGACATGACCATTTTGTTATATATTTTGCCTTTTTGCTATTCCTCATATCAGATATGTGATTTCATTATGAAATAATTCTTTTTTTACTGTCTTATTTGATTCTGTGTGAACTTCAGTCTACCCTCTTCTGAAAAAAATAGCATTCTTTCAGGTGGAAATTTCTTATCTCCACAAATTTGACTCTGAACGGACAATGATAAATGCGCCAAATTTTTTGTCCTGTCCGTAGACACCTATTTTCCTTGTGAAGGATAAAATATTAGAGTTTAATCACTGTTGGTATGAAAGTTGCTAGGGCAGTGTCTAAGTTGATAAACATTAGACGGAATTAAACTGGGTTATATAGATATAAATAGTTGTGGAATTGCAAAATGTCTTGTCCGTAGACACATGTCTTGTCCGTAGACAATAAAGAAACGAAGGTTTTTTGACAAATATCATTTATAAAATCATACTGGAGCTATTTATCAAGTTTCAATGATACACCACACTTAATGTTTATACTTCTTCCAAATGCAAAATGTCACCCATTTATTCTTGTATGTACAATCTGAATCTCAGAAGTACAATGGATATAGAATATGTTTTAATCTTATACATGACTTATATAAATGTTAAAAGCTATCAAAAAAGGAATAATACATTTCTTTCTAACCCTCCCTTTGTTATGGCAAAAACAAGGCATGCAATGAGGGTGTCTACGTACAAGACATTGCGCAAATACTATTCAATATATTTTGTTTTCAATAAAAACCAGCACTGGACCTTAGAAAAAAATCAAGAGATGTTTGAAATAAATCAAGAGACTCTGAAATGCAAAAAAAAAAAAAACCCAATCTTTTACAAGTTAGTAGTAAAACAGAAAGAATGAGAAGATAGAAGCAAAAACATATAAAAATAACTGAAAGAAGTCAGGCATATAATTCATTCAGACTCACGGACACACACATAGACAGGAGTAAATCAATGTCTCCCACCTGACATGATTAAGCTACTTATTCATGCACTAAATTTATTAATGCACAATCAAAACCAAAGCTGCAGAAGGTCACTTGCTGTTTAGCATTTCATGGCTTTACCAACCTGCTTTGAATAAAAACTGATAAATTCTTATAACAGATAGATGTCAGAGGTATTTTGGTACCTTTTAATGTCACCTTTGACTACAACAATAGGAATAATCAATCATCATATGATATTTGACAACTGTAGACTAAAATCTGCTCCATTTATTGCATGGAAACCATAGCATGTCTGAAGGTCGCCGTAACCTTGACCTTTTATAAACCCATTACCAAAATAGGGACATCTGTTCACCATATGCAATCACCTTATTTTTTAAGTTTGGCTCCTGTTAACCAAAGCATTCTCTGAGTCAATATATTTTTTTGTAACAAAATCCTGTCCTGGTCAAATTATGTTTAACTTCGCGTAGACAACAGGAAATTTTCTTTTGTGCGGTTTGTGCCACCGTGGGCACATTGCACCCAAAGTTTTATGAAATAATAAAAACTAGAGCTATCACTAAAGGTGATGAATGTACCCCCTCCCCGCATGCACTGACACAGTACATTGCAATTTGACGCACACAAGATTGCATAATTATGTGGACTGTATGTATATATAGACTGTATGTATACCGTATAGTAACAAAAAACAAAGTCCCATAACTATGCAGAATATTTATCTAAAAGAATGTAACATGCACCATGCACAACTAGGGTTGGTACTGATCACTTGTGTGAAGTTTCATTAAATTGTGTGCAAGGGTTTGGTAGATTAGGCACGCACAAAATTGCATATGCAGACTGTATGTACATAGTATGTTAACAAGAAACAAAGTCCCATAACTCTGCAATTTTTGTCGCTGAAAGAACCTAACATGCCCCATGCACAACTACTGTTGTTACTGATCACTTGTGTGAAGTTTCATTAAATTGTGTCAAGAGGATGAGGAGAGATGGTGCGCACAAGATTGTGTCTATGTATATAGTATAGTAACAAAAAAACAAAGTCCCATAACTCTGCAAAAAATTTTTTCTGAAAGAACCTAACATGCCCCATGCACAACTACTGTTGTTACTGATCACTTGTGTGAAGTTTTATTAAATTGTGTCAAGGGGATGAGGAGAGATGGTGCGCACAAGATTGTGTCTATGTATATAGTATAGTAACAAAAAAACAAAGTCCCATAACTCTGCAAATTTTTTTTCTAAAAGAACCTAACATGCCCCATGCACAACTACTGTTGGTACTGATCACTTGTGTGAAGTTTCATTAAATTCTGTCAAGGGGATAAGGAGAGATGGTGCGCACAAGATTGTGTCTATGTATATAGTATAGTAACAAAAAAACAAAGTCCCATAACTCTGGAATTTTTTTTTCTAAAAGAACCTAACATGTCCCATGCACAACTACTGTTGGTACTGATCACTTGTGTGAAGTTTCATTAAATTGTGTCAAGTGGATGAGGAGAGATGGTGCGCACAAGATTGTGTCTATGTATATATATAGTATAGTAACAAAAAAACAATGTCCCATAACTCTGCAAAATTTTTTTCTAAAAGAACCTAACGTGCCCCATGCACAACTACTGTTGGTACTGATCACTTGTGTGAAGTTTCATTAAATTCTGTCAAGGGGATAAGGAGAGATGGTGCGCACAAGATTGCGTCTACGGACAGACGGACAGACAGACAGACGGACAGACAGACAGACAGACAGACAACCTGAAACCAGTATACCCCCCCTTACAACTTTGTTGTCGGGGGGTACAATAATAAAAATAGTAAAATTATAAAATATAATAAAACTGAATAAATTTTGTATATAATAATAGTTATATGATTAAGGTTGTATGTGAGTGTGTATGTCATTTAAGAATATTATGTTTCATTTAAAATGTTTGTTTTCAGATGTATTGTATTTTATTCCAAAAGATTTTTATAGAAGTTAATTCTGATTAACTGACAGCTTTGGCAGGAAACCCTTTTATTCTAAAGATCTTTTAACATACAGGAATTAAGCCTTAAGCCAGATTGTCAATTTTACAGCTTGGACACTATCTTTGTTGGTTGAATCTTTTTGATTATTTAATTGATAAGGTGTGAAGCCATAAGGCAATTTTACTGTCCAGCTTTCTTAAGTAATTAGAATATGTTGTGACATTTTTATTGGTCACTTTTTATCTTGTAATTCTGAAATTTTATTGATTATTATTCATTAGAAATTTCATTGGTTATAATATTAAATATTTCATTGGTTGTTATGCTTAAGCTAGAATTTTTACTAAGTAACATAACTTCAGTCTTGGTAAAACGTTTGACAAGAAAGCATTGAAAATTTATTCTTTATCTTCACCAAAAAGGAAAACTTGGAAATTAAATAATTTTGAATGACCTAAGCTAAATTGGCAGGAACAGTAAAAAAACATTTGTGATTGTGATAATGCTAAGGGAACATTTACATTGTTAGAACTTACAATTTCATGTTGGACATTTTACTATATTACAAAATAAAAGGAATTTGAATCAAGAGACATTTCATGGTTGTAACTTCTAAGAGTTCGAATGTCTGCTTCTACACTCTATTCATTGGAAGTAGAGTGGACCCCGTGACCGGACAGCTCTTTGGGCATAGAGACAATACAGGGACTTCCACAGGACCTCAGTTAATTCCCCAAGTAACTACCGGTACCGCCACAGCTCTACCGTAGGTCTTGGTCCCTACTGACAGTGCTTAAGGGGTTACACCTGAGCCCCATCAGTGTTACATGATAAACAAAGTATAAGGGCACGCCACACCCCAGAGACCCAAGGAACGTCCCGGTCGCAGTTGGTGTTGAATGGCCGGGTACTCAGCAGACTGTTGAGATGATCAAGAACATTTCGTGAAGGAAACTTAATTTCGAAGCAGACAATTATTGAAAATTGTGGAATTATTTGAAGACAAAAGGACAGTACAAAAATTCATAATCGAAAATTGGGAAGCATCCAGTCACAATGTTAACAGTGGAAGTTGGAAGTCAATTAGGGTCAGAAGATCAATCCATTCAGGAGACTTAGATGTTTGGTTACACTGAACGACAGCGTTAGCAGGGGAAAAAGCCACGGAAGACAACTTGCAGACATTAACTTAACCGGACACGAAAATTGCGGACAGACTGACAGACCGACAGACGGTTCAAAAACTATATGCCTCCCTTCGGGGGCATAAAAATGCATTCATTCAATATGTGTAAGTATCGTGATACTTATCGCGATAAAACCAAAAGTATTGTGATAGTATCGCGATACATTTTCAGGGGCAATACCCAACTCTAATTCCCACACTCCTTGTTGGGGCCTACTAATTTCTAAAGTAATTAAGAAAATATATATGATAAAATTTATTATTTTTATTCTAATAAAAATTGCACCTGAAGGTCCACATCAGTTTTGGCTAAATTTTTTATATAGGTTAAAAAGTTGGCTATTATTTTTTGGAGGTCAGTGTTAGCCCTGAAGTGCCTTCCGAGCCCCCCCCACCCCCATACCATTAATTCTGGAACTGCCCATCCCTTACGAAATAGTCAAAAAGCCGCGAACATGCTGCGAACATACCTATTCGCAGGAAGTATTCGCGGGATATTCGCTGCTACTGCGATCATGCCGCGATTGGTTTGATACTAGTTCCAGGGATCTTCGCAGGAAGACCGATGATCGCGGCATGTTCGCGAGAAGAACTTAGATGATTATAATTTTTTGGTAAACTGTTACTGAAGAACTTTTATAAAAGCAGGTAATTATAGATCAATTAATTTGCAACATTATCTGTCAGGTCCCAGTACCCGGCTGTACATATTCCAGAGTAATTGTGGAAAATTGCGGACAAATGCAAAACTTCCATGGAAAGTAGGTACTTTCCATGGAATAGCCCGGAAAAGTCACCTGTTATATAACATGTCCAGAGTGATTGCAAATGTTTTCCACGGACATCTCTGGAAATTACTCCAGACATCTGTCAAAATGTTCATGGAATATTCACCAACACTGCGGAAATGTAGCACTTTGAAAAAATTCTGGTCATTTAACTCTAGAAAATAACTCTGTCATTTTCTAAGGGATTTTAAACACATCAGAAAACAATTAGCATCAGACTGGGAATACCATGTGATCAAGCTCAGCCAATTAGATGAACTGATCTTACAGAGTAATTTTCAAAATGTGTAACTGGAAGTCTGATGTTAACAAGTTGTGTAAAAATGAGTGAAAATTTATTATGTGGGGTAATTCAGCTCAAAGTTAATATTGAGGATTCTGGAAATTGCTCAAGTAAGTTTGTTTACATACATGAAACAATACATACATTTGTAATTATGCTAATTAACACATGCATGTATATTTGTACATCAGTCATTATATAGCATAACACAATGAATGCTAAAGTATAACCAAAGGCTTTTTTATAAATAATATGCATATATGAAAACAGATATCTTTAGGTACTTTCTTTGAATGATTTCAGCATTATTTAAGTGTAACTAATCTTTGTTCAAAACTATGTATATGCTTAAAAAATATTCAAATCAGTCACTTTTAACTGGCAAAGATTCATTTTCCTTGTTCATATTGTATCATATAGTGTTTGAAACTGCAAAAGTGATCACATGCAATAAAATTATGTTGCTTGTACTGAAGTGTTATTGTTCACTATACATGTACTGCAAAAATGTCTATAAATCACATTTATTGCTATTGAATAATACTGTCAGCAGAACTTCCTGGACGACTGCGGAATAACTCCGGAAAATTGTTCATGGACGTCCGTGGAATCACTCCGGAAAATTGTCCATGGAAAGTTCTCCGGAAATCCCTGGACATTTTTCTGCAGTTTTCCGCAGTATTCCATATCAAGCTCCGGAAAGTTTGTCCGATTACTCCGGAGTCCGGACTTCCATGGAAATTCAAAGACATTCCATGGAAACTTCTGGAATTTTGACAGCCGGGTATGCAGGCACGTGGCCAGGTGGGGGGCATAATAGATCTACTTTGTTTTGTTGGAAATCTAAAAACATTTGGCCATTTTGCAAATAAATAAACATCTTAAAACTTCAACGTTTTTTTTCATTATATTTGCTTAGAACACAAGAAATGCAGAAAAAGTTAAAAAAATATTTTTGTGTTTTTATTTATTTTATTATTAATATTTATTTGCGAACTTAGTAAATCATTTTTCTACAAATCATGTCATTTTGTATATCAATTTTGAGCAGTTTTTGATAACTTTCTGTTTAGTGAAATTACACATTATTTTTTTTAATTAGAAAAAATTTTTAAATTATGATTGAAAGAAAAGGGTAGAATGAATGAAATTTTATTAACCTTTAGCCTGCTGGCGGCAAGTAATTCTGTCTTTGCGACCAGTGCAGACCAAGATCAAGCTGCACATCCATGCAGTCTGATCATGGTCTGCACTGTTCGCTGTTCAGTCAGTAAATTTTCAGTGAACACTCCTTTGAATAATAAATGGCACTGCCCAAATTGAATGATGGACCAGTTTATTTTAAAAATTTAGCAGGCTAAAAGTTAAAATGTAGTATAACTATTGCTGACAATCATATAATTTGTTTTATTAATTTTTTGTTAAATAAAGTTGATTTTCAAACCACTAGCTTCTTTATTACTGGTGGCTGGTTATACATTGGACTGGTAGATATCAGAGCCAATACACTGAGACCTGGGTATCATACAGAAAAGGGAAGTCCATACACTGTGTCTGTACAATCATACATACATTGAAAAGTCTTGATGAAATGATTAACAAGAGCTGTCTCCATAGGATGACACATGCCCCCGATGGCACTTTGAATGAATAGTTATGGCCGATGTTAGAGTTTAGGACCTTTGACCTACGGACCTGGGTCTTGCGCGTGACAGGTCGTCTTACTGTGCCACACATTCATGCGTAGTTATTTTAAAATCCATGCATGAATGACAAAGATATGGACCGGACACGCCCATCAATGCACTATCATGAACTAGAGATGCTTTTGAGAAAAGCGCATGTCTCCCACAACTGCCCCTTAGATGATGAAAAATGTTAGTTTCTCTAGATGTTTTAGACGAGTGGATCCAATTAGATGGTCTGGATGAGTGGATCCAATCAGTAATTCAAGGGCCATAAATGAAAAGTGCCTGGGCGGATTTGGCTAGTTATCGAACTTGGGTAAGGTCTTATGGCCAAACACATTTTGTTCAAGTTTGGTGAAGATCGGATGAGAAATGTTCGACTTAGAGAGCAGACAAGAGTAAACAGATGGATTTTTTCGGTAATTCAAGGGCTGTAACTCCAAAATGCCTGGACCGATTTGGCTAGTTATCGAACTTGGCCGAGGTCTCATGGTCAAACACATTTTGTTCAAGTTTGGTGAAGATCGGATAAGAAATGTTCGATTAAGAGTGCGGACATGAGTAAAAAGGCCAATTTTTCGATAATTCAAGGGCCGTAACTCCAAAATGCCTGGACTGATTTGGCTAGTTATCGAACTTGGTCGAGGTCTCATGGTCAAACACATTTTGTTCAAGTTTGGTGAAGATCGGATGAGAAATGTTCAATTAAGAGTGCGGATATGAATAAAAAGGCCAATTTTTCGATAATTCAAGGGCCATAACTCCAAAATGCCTGGACCGATTTGGCTAGTTATCGAACTTGGCCGAGGTCTCGTGGTCAAACACGTTTTGTTTAAGTTTGGTGAAGATTGGATGAGAAATATTCAAATTAGAGTGCGGACAAGAGTAAAAAGACTGATTTTTGGTAATTCAAGGGCCATAACTCCAAGACGCCTGGACCGATTTGGCTAGTTATCGAACTTGGCCGAGGTCTTATGGTCAAACACATTTTGTTCAAGTTTGGTGAAAATCGGATGAGAAATGTTCGACTTAGAGTGCGGACAAGCTTTGTGACAGACACACACACAGACAGACAGACAGACTGGAGTAAATCAATATGTCTCCCACACCACTGTGTGGTGGGAGACATAATTACAACCAGATATTCTGGACATGTTTAGAAGGAAATCTGTGTGCATTACAGACAGTTTTCATAAGTGATTCTTAGAGGCTGATAGGAATATATACTTTCTTGTGGTAAATCAGAAAATTTATGTTTAATATCTATATACTCGTATATCTCAGTAAACATAAGGAATTTCGAAAATGAAATAGATATGCTTAACCTTTTGCAGAGCTATCAGATTATCTAAAAAGAAATATAAAACTAGCTTATTTTGACAATTTCTAAGCTTAATTCATAAGTCTGATAAGGCCAAGTGCAAATAAAGTGTGACATTGGGGTCCAAAAATGAACTGCTGTTAAGACATGTTTAGCTAGTTCTATTTTAAAGGACATATATCGAAAAGCGCAGAAAGTATACCTTTTTTCTAAACAGATGCTGCTTTCTTAAAAATATATGGATTTTATATAGGACTAAAATGATATTTTTTTCAGTTCATAAAGCATTGTTAACCTAGCAAAATATTATGTGAACCATTATGTTTGCCAAAATTTGTTCTTTATACATTAGGCAAGAGCATGTGACAAACTTTCAAGCTATATTCAATGCACTCTTGAAAAGATATGGCAAATTAATGCCAGGGAAAGTAACAACATAAAGAAACATACCTTAAATTATTTTTTTCTTAGATGGTAATGGAACATTTAGTTAAAATAACCATTTCAAATTAAAGCTATATCAAACTCCTTTCAAATAAAACCAACCTGGCTTTGATATTCAAAGTCGTTACCGAGCAACGTCCAAACCAAAAATTTCTGTTCTACCGTTATGGTTGGAACATATTACACTACTTGATAAAAAGACTGAAAAATAGATCTTAACAAGCAACACTTTGTGCTTCATTTCACCATTAAACTAACAAAAGATGTTCAAACTCTTCAAAAAACACTGAAAATGTTGTTAAACAACAATGTAATTTATGGCACAAGTCTTTTTATAAAATGTTAATTGTCAGACACCATTCAAAATAACAATAAATGCCTGATTCACACATCATAATTCTAGCTTAGTGCATCACAGTACTTAACAAGATCATTTCTTGATCAAAACAACTGCTCAAAAATAAGTCAAAAATTAACACAGTTAAGCTTTTAAGGCACAGTATATACCGTTATGGTTGGGACAAAAAGTTGAATGATGTTTAAGTTTTCCAGAAAAAACTTATGGAAGCTTGACAACACCTGCTACATAAATGAACTGTGTTAAATGACTTTAAAGACTATTTTGCAGATCAAATAAGATCCTTACAGGTGTTATTTTCAATAAGAGCTGTCTGTAAGACAGCCAATGCTCCACTATTCGAATTGTTGTCCAAGAAGTAGGAATATTACCATAAAAGTTAAGATATCTATAGAGTTTCAATCCTGAGTATCTGCATTAGTTTTGGAGTTTTCATGCAGAACTTTGACCAGGATTTTCAGAGTCAAAAAAGGGGCATAATTTGGCCAAAATGCATGTCAGAGTTATGGGACGTGATGGTATCACCTAGTTTTATAACCCAAAAGACACAAGTGAAGTTTCAATTCAATATCTGCATTAGTTATTGAGATAATAACTTGCATGCAAAACTTTATCCAGGATTTTCAAAGTCCAAAAGGGGGCATAATTTGGCCAAAATGCAAGTCAGAGTTATGGGGCTTTTACCCAGTGAGATTGTAAATATCAACCTAAAACAAGAGGGCCAAGATGGCCCTAGGTCGCTCACCTGAGAAACACACCATAACACACTATAACAGTGTAAACATGTTTCACCTAGTGATTTCATGGAAAAATATATTCTGACCAATTATCATTAAAATTGGAGCATAAATAAGTATTTTCTTTGATTTGATCTAGTGACCTAGTTTTTGACCCCAGATGACCCATATTCGAACTTGACCTAGATTTCATCAAGGCTATCATTCTGACCAAATTTCATGAAGATCAGTTGAAAAATATAGCTTCTATCACATACACAAAGTTTTTCTTTGATTTGACCTAGTGACCTGCTTTTTGATCTTAGATGACCCATATTCGAATCTGATCTAGATTTCATCAAGATAATCATTCTGGCTTAATTTCAGGAAGATCAGTTGGAAAATATAGCCTCTATCGCATATACAAGCTTTTCCTTTGATTTGACCTAGTGACCTACTCTTTCACCCCAGAAGCCCCATATTCGAAACTGACCTAGATTTTATCAAGGCAATCATTCTGACCAAATTTCATGAAGACCAATTGAAAAATACAGCCTCTATTACATACACAAGGTTTTTCTTTGATTTGACCTAGTGACCTAGTTTTTGACCCCAGACTACCCATATTGGAATGTGACCTAGATTTCATCAAGGCAACCACTCAGACAAAATTTCATTAAGATCAGCTGAAAATTTTTTGCCTTTATTGCATACACAAGGTTTTTCTTTGATTTGACCTAGTGACTTTTTTTGACCCGAGATGACCCATTTTCGAACTCGGCCTAGATTTCATCAAGGCAATCATTCTGACCAATATTCATGAAGATCAATTGAAAAATACAGCCTCTATCGCATACACAAGGTTTTTCTTTGATTTGACCTAGTGACCTAGTTTTTGACCCGAGGTGACACATTTTCGAATTCGGCCTAGATTTCATCAAGGCAATCATTCTGACCAATATTCATGAAGATCAATTGAAAAATACAGCCTCTATCGCATACACAAGGTTTTTCTTTGATTTGACCTAGTGACCTAGTTTTTGACCCCAGATGACCCATTTTCGAACTTGGCCTAGATTTCATCAAGGTTATCATTCTGACCAATATTCATGAAGATCAATTGAAAAATACAGCCTCTATCGCATACACAAGCTAAATGTTGACAGACAGACGACAGACAGACGACGGACATCAAGCGATCAGAAAAACTCACCTGAGCATTGCCAAGATGGCCCTAGGTCGCTCACCTGAGAAACGCACCACAATACACCATAACAGTGTAAACATGTTTGACCTAGTGATTTCATGGAAAAAAATATTCTGACCAATTATCATTAAAATTGGAGCAAAAACAAGTATTTTCTTTGATCTGACCTAGTGACCTAGTTTTTGACCCCAGATGACCCATATTCGAACTTGATCTAGATTTCACCAAGGCTATCATTCTGACCAAATTTCATGAAGATCAATTGAAAAATACAGCCTCTATTGCATACACAAGATTTTTCTTTGATTTGACCTAGTGACCTAGTTTTTGAACCCAGATGACCCATATTCAAATTCTACCTAGATTTCATCAAGGCAATCATTCTGACACTTTCAGGAAGATCAATTGAAAAAAAAACAGCATCTATCGAATACACAAGGTTTTCCTTTGATTTGACCTAGTGACCTACATTTTGACCCCCTGATGACCCATATTCGAACTTGACCTAGATTTCATCAAGGCAATCATTCTGACCAAATTTCATGAAGATCAATTGAAAAATACAGCCTCTATTGCATACACAAGGTTTTTCTTTGATTTGACCTAGTGACCTATTTTTTTATCCCAGATGACCAATAATCAAACTCAACCTAGATTTTATCAAGGCAATCATTCTGACCAAATTTCATAAAGATCAATTGAATAATACAGCCTCTATCGCATACACAAGGTTTTTCTTTGATTTGACCTAGTGACCTAATTTTTAAACCAAAATGACCCATATTCAAACTTGACCTAGATTTCATCAAGGCAATCGTTCTGACTTAATTTCATGAAGATCAATTGAAAAATATAGCCTCTATCGAATACACAATGTTTTTCTTTGATTTGACCTAATGACCTACTTTTTGACCCCAGATGACCCATATTCAAAATTGACCTAGATTTCATCAAGGCAATCATTCTGACTAAAATTCATAAAGATTAATTGAAAAATACAGCCTCTATCGCATACACAAGGTTTTTCTTTGATTTGACCTAGTGACCTAGTTTTTGAACCCGAGATGACCCATTTTCGAACTCGGCCTAGATTTCATCAAGGTTATCATTCTGACCAAAATTCATTAAGATTTATTGAAAAATACAGCCTCTGTCGCATACACAAGGTTTTTCTTTGATTTGACTTAGTGAGCTAGTTTTTGACCCCAGATGACCCATTTTCGAACTCGGCCTAGACTTCATCAAGGTAATCATCCTGACCATAATTCATGAAGATTAACTGAAAAATACAGTCTCTATCGCATACACAAGGTTTTTCTTTGATTTGACCTAGTGACCTAGTTTTTGATCCCAGATGACCCATTTTCGAACTCGGCCTAGATTTCAATAAGGTAATCATTCTGACCAAATTTCATGAAGATCAGTTGAAAAATACAGCCTCTATCGCATACACAAGCTAAATGTTGACGGACAGACAGACGACAGACAGACAGACGCCGGACATCGAGTGATCAGAAAAACTCACCTGAGCATTGCTCAGGTGAGCTAAAAAGCTAAAAAGAAAAGATAAGTCTCAAATCTGTATCTTTTAAGTAATAGCTATATGTACTTGCACGCAAAACTTTAACCAGGATTTTCTAAGTCCAAAAGGGGGGAATAATTTGGCCAAAATGCTTGTCAGAGTTATCGGATTTGATGCTATCAATTAAGATTTATAACCCCGAAGACGCATGAGAAGTTTCAATTCAATATCTGCATTAGTTCGGAGACAATAACTTGCATGCAAAACGTCAACCAGGATTTTCTAAGTCCAAAAGGGGGCATAATTTGGCCAAAATTCAAGTCAGAGTTATGGAATCTGACCCAGTGAGGGTGTAAATTGACTTAGAAAAAGAAAATATGCTTTAAAGTAATAGCTATACGTACTTGCATGAAAAACTTAAAACCAGGATTTTTCAAGTCCAAAAGGTGCATAATTTGGCCAAAATGCAAGTCAAAATTATGGGACTTGATGCCATCATATAGTTTAAAACTGGGTATAATTTATGTCCAAGTTATGTGACTTGACCAAGTGCAGTTGTTAATTGACCTATAAAAAGAAAAAATAAGTTTCAAAGCATATAGCTTAGCTATATTCCTTTAAATGACAACCATATGTATTTGCATGCAAAACTTTTACCAAGCTGTGACACAGACAACAGGGCGAGTAGAATAGCACAATAGTCGAGCTAAAAACAAGCACCTCTTTGCAAAATGAAGACACTGTCCATCAAAGTCATAATCTTCTAAAACTTTGATAACTAACAATTTACTCTGAACAAACAGAATCAGGGCACTCGTTTGGCTGTTTCTGGGGCCGAATATGGGTACCATTCCCCTCATAAAATAATGTGGTTTTTTTCCCTTCATTGGAAGAAAATTCCCCTGATAACAGGTTGTTTGACACAACTAGATATAAACCCTCTTTCAAGTTATATTTTAGTGCCTCTAAGGAATAGAACTGCTGCAATATAGTTACATTAGTTAAAAACGATTGAAAACAGTATCAGTAAGTGTGAAAAGTAGTAACATATATAATTATGGCTAAAAACTTCCCCATTTTGTCTTAAAACGACAGAAAATTCCCCTTTCTAAAGGTATGGGTACCTGTCCCCAAAAGTTGTCTAGTGCCCTGAGAATACCAACAGATTTATAAATGGACTGTTTTCAAATGCAATGCATGTTTCTTGTGTATTGTACATGAAAGCAATTAACTTGTCTATTTCATGTATTAATTTTAATCTGTTGCGGTGTTCTACATGTAATACCCAATATTTGCTGAGCATTAAATTTGCTTCCACAGTGGAATACTATAGACTGATTCTTAGAACATGCACATGTACACTTAGTCTACTCTTTAAGTCTACTTAAGCACAAGTTAATTTCACTTTGTTTGAAAAGCATTATCAGGCCCTGACCAGGAACCAGTTCTGGACTAGAAAGTTTCATTATCTCATTGTTTTTCCATTTGTCACGATATGTTTTTCTTCTTAGCTCCTGTTGGATCCTTTGCTTTCTTTTAGTTTAGAATCTACATTTTTGGCTTTTTTGTGAGTTATTGGACCTTAAGCACCTTCCAAAGTTCAATTTTAGAACTTATTTTTCCATCTTAGTCTGAAACAGCAACCCAACACCACATATTGACTAGCATAGAAAACATTTGAAAATTTTGTCCCAACCATAACGGTAGCTGTCTGCATTGAATAAGCTTTCCAAAACATGGTTTTAACATAGACAGTAACATGAAATATCTATTTCTTATGCAGAATTGCTGAATGTAACATAAACTAAGCTTTAAACAAGCATGTGGCTTGTAGCTTTGAGATTGCACATTATCCTCTTGAATAAACATTTAACAATCACAATAAAAGTGAAAATTATTTAACATTTCCATTATTCTGACTGGCCTGTGTCACTTAAACAACTATAAAATAACTAAATAAAATACTGATTTCATTGTAAAATATGAAGCATGAATGTTAGTGGTGAAAAATATAACCGTTATGGTTGGGACAAAACTGTTATGGTTGGGACATTAAGTTTTCTTCCTCCTAGGACTTTCCCATATGTTGGCAGAAAGAATACCTACAAGAGCTGTCACAGGAGACAGCGTGCTCGACTATTTCGATGCTGGATAGTGAAACTGGGCACATCTGAGGAAACTAGAGTGCCACTGGAGTGTTTAATGACTCCAATTGTGGTTGAAGATATTGCACAATAGCCTGAACAACTATTATAAGTTTGAATCAAATCCATTCAGTAATAACAGAGACAGAGTGAAAGTGCATCAAAACTTTAACCTAAAATTCTAAGTAAAAAGGGGGGAATAATTAATGAAAAATTGGTGCCAGAGTTATGCACCTTGCATCATTTGGTGTGGGTGATGATATTGAACAACTACCGTAAAAACTTGAATATATGACGCAGTTTTTTTACGATTTTTTTCATTTTCTTAAAGGGATGCATAATATATACCAAGGTAGAGCTTCAAACATTTTTTTCCAGCTTGAAAACCCGAAAATACCAGCGAAAATCGGACAATTTTGTCAACTGTCATGTGTTTACATTTTGGGCCGTGCTTTTTTAACCTCCTCTTGAAGAGCGTTTTATTGGGCGGGTCTAAAAACATGTACGGAACAGAACCTCTGATGATATACGGTAAAGTTGATTTTATTTGTGAGTTTAAATTTTTTGTATTTGTAAATTTAATTAATAAGTATCGTACATATCCAGAGCACCGGATAATGTGTCAGTTTAATAATTAGGCAAAATACAAAATTTCGCGGTTCCAGGTTGTTGGTGTTTGATCATTAAAATCATTATCTTTCAATGATGCTCAAATAAATTGCAATTAAAACAGATCGTTTGTTATTTATTTCCAGCAAATTATTACTGATCAATATAGCAGCTTGTACATTGTTAAACAAACACCTAATTAGCCGCGATTTTCTCGTTTGATGTGCCCATAATTACGAGATGTTTGTTCACACGTCTGTTAAAGTGCTAAGGTGTTGACAGCTTGAGAAAGTTCTCAAATACTTCAGAAAGAATTTGTCTCTCAGTTATTGTCACTGTTGTCTGTAACCGATTATGCAGCAGTTGTGATTTTCACGAGAAATCGTTTTTACGCATGCCGCTAATGGCCGATTTCGACTTAGTAAACAACGTTTTCGACTGATTTTTTGGTGCGTGATATATTCCAATGTAAGTATTTTTCCCAAGATTTTGATACAAGATCGGGGGTGCGTCATATACATGCTAGCGTGATATATTCAAGTTTTTACGGTATTTTAAGTCTGAATCAAATCCATTCAGTAATAACAGAGACAGAGTGAAAGTGCATCAAAACTTTAACCTAAAATTCTAAGTAAAAAGGGGAAATAATTCATGAAAAATTGGTCCCAGAGTTATGCACCTTGCGTCATATGATAAGGGTTATGATGTTGAAAAATTGTTTAAGTTTGAATCAGATCCATTCAGTAATAACAGAGATAGAGTGAAAGTGCATAAAACTTTAACCTGAAATTCTAAGTAAAAAGGGGAATAATTCATGAAAAATTTTGTCGAGTTATGCATCTTGTGTCATATGATGTGGGTGATGATGCTGAACAACTATTTTAAGTTTGAATCAAATCCATTCAGTTTTTACAGAGGTAGAGTGGAAGTGCACCAAAACTTTAACCTGAAATTCTAAGTAAAAAGGGGGAATAATTCATGAAAAATGGTGCCAGAGTTATGCACCTTGTGTCATATGATGTGGGTGATGATGTTGAACAACTATTTTAAGTTTGAATCAAATCCATTCAGTAATAACAGAGATAGAGTGAAAGTGCATCAAAACTTTAACCTGAAAATCTAAGTGAAAAGGGGAGATAATTCATGAAATATTGGTGCCAGAGTTATGGCCCTTATGTCAGATGATGTGGATGATGATGAAGAATAAGTATTTCAAGTTTGAATCAAATCCATCAAGTAATTACAGAGATAAGTTGAAAAAAGAGAAAGTGTTAAAAAACTTTAACCAAGGTGGGGATGCGGAAAGACGCCGACACCGGGGCGAGTAGGATAGCTCTCCTTATACTTCGTATAGTCGAGCTAAAAATGCATGAGGTCTGATAATCATTAAGGAAAATAAAGCAAGGTTAATGAGATGAGCAAAGTGTTAGTGTAAGGTATATGGTACCAACAAACAAAAGAAGGGTGTTAACCGTTATGGTTGGGACATATTTTTGTTAGTGGCAAAGGATACAAGCAAGCAGTGTGACATGCAAACAAACCAAAGAAAATGGTCAAAATATGAAGCTACATCTTACCTACACCATTTCCAGTCTTTTTTGTATAAGGTAACCTATTATTGGCTTATGGCTGACTTGCCATTATGTGGTTGGCCTCAAATTTCAGATTTTGGAGACATTTCAACATTTTTCAAAAATATGTCATCTAAAAGTACTTTTCAACTTTGGATTAAAATCATTTAGTGATTCTACTAAGTAAATGGATACATATGACACATCTATGTTAAAACCCACTGAGAAAGCTATTTATTTTTATTTATTTAAAAATAAAAAAATGGTATTAAAGTGCATGTCACACAAAAAACAGCATTTTTAGGCTTCTTTGCAATTTTCAATCTGCTATAACTTTTGAACCGATCCTCCGATTAAGCTGAAATTTTCACCACAATACCATTACAGTAACAGCTTTCAGGAAACAAACATTTTTATGCTGTATTTTTATTTCTCTTGGAGATATTAATGTTTTATTCTTGGAGACAAGAAAATGAGTCCTTATTTGCACTTGGCCATAATTAACATGTAAAACTATGACAGGTTTGTAGTGATACATGTAACTTATAAGCAGTGTGAAGAAAAACATCGGGATGAAATGAATACATGCACTCTGACACTGTTATTGAAAGAAAAGTAACAGTTAAAATTCAAACATATTTTATCATTAAAACTTTGTTTAAAATGCTCCAAATACGATTTGAAAAAGTTCAGACATTGACAATTTGAATTTGTTACAACCTCAGTGTTCAAGTTTATTCAATAAATTTATATCCCTGATTCCTACTAATTTATTTGTTTTTGCACTTTTTCTGTACATGCGTTTTTTTTACACAATTTCTGTAGAGATGGTTTTCAGCAAGTTCGCAGGATGCTCGCAGCAACTAGTTCGCTGGATGTTAGCAGCAACTAGTTCGCGGGATGTTCACAGCAACTAGTTCGCAGGATGATCGCAGCAACTTGTTCGCGGGAAGTTCACAGCTGCTTGTTTGCGGGAAGTTTGCGGCAAAACTAATTTGCATGTGAAAAGTAAACACCAAACGAACATCCCGCAAACAATTATACCAATTGTATCAAAAGTGTTTGCGGCAAGTTCGTTGGATATTCGCTGCATGATCGCAGCAAGAGTTCGTGGCAAACTATAATATTTCCATACAGGATACCTGGAGTTCTCAGCCATATTTGTCTAAATCTCACTGCATTCTGTCAACTGGTGCAATCAGTGTACCCTGGAGGCGAAAACGAGAGAAATACAGTGGCCGCGCCAATTCTGGAAGTTGAAATCAGAGTATGCTGCTTTTTAACAAGTCCCACCAGAACTAAACTGGAAGACCCTAGAACAGAGAAGAAATCATTCCTCCCTGGTTACTTTCTATAAGATAAGAAATGAATTAGTGGCAGTGGACCATCATCATCTCACACAGACACGAAATTTAAACTACTTAATTCCACAGTTCAAAACATTGTACCATGCAAATTCCTTTTTCCCCAGGACTATCAGACTATGGTACAGTTTACCAATATATGCCTCTTTCTCGTAATTCCGAGCCTTCTCATTGATCCGAGCCTTTGGAAAAATTGCACTTACAGCTATTTCCAGATTCTAAATTTTATGTATGTTGTGGCAAATCATATGACAGTTAAAGGTGCAAAATAAAGACAAATGAATAGACATAAATCTTAAACAAGAGGGCCATGAAGGCCCTGTATCGCTCACCTGACCTATTGACCTAAAGATCATCAAGATTAACATTCTGACCAAGTTTCATCAAGATATGTTCATAAATGTGGCCTCTACAGTGTTAACTAGCTTTTCTTTTGATTTGACCCCGTGACCTAATTCTTGACCCAACATGACCCAGATTCGAACTTGACCTAAAGATCATCAAGTTTAATATTCTGACTAAGTTTCATGAAGATATAGTCTTAAATGTGGCCTCTACAGTGTTAACAAGCTTTTCCTTTGATCTAACCTAGTGACCTAGTTTTTGACCGAAGCTGACCCAGGTTTAAACTTGACCTAAAGAGCATCAAGATAAACATTCTGACCAAGTTTCATTAAGATATGGTCATAAATGTGGCCTCTACAGTGTTAACTAGCTTTTCCTTTGATTTGACCAGGTGACCTAGTTTTTAATCCTACATGACCCAGATTCAAACTGGACCTTAAGATCATCAATATTAACATTCTGACCAAGTTTCATGAAGATACAGTCATAAATGCGGCCTCTACAGTGTTAACAAGCTTTTCCTTTGATTTGACCTGGTGACCTAGTTTTTGACCCCAGATGACCCAATATCAAACTCGTCCAAGACTTTTTTAAGGATAACATTCTGACTAAGTTTCATTAAGATTGGGCCAAAATTGTGACCTCTAGAGTGTTAACAAGCTTTTCCTTTGATTTGACCTGTTGACCTAGTTTTTGACCCCAGATGACCCAATATCGAACTCATCCAAGATTTTATGGAGGGTAACATTCTGACCAAGTTTCATTAAGATTGGGCCAAAAATGTGACCTCTAGAGTGTTAATAAGCTTTTCCTTTGATTTGACCTGGTGACCTAGTTTTTGACCCCAGATGACCCAATATCGAACTCGTCCAAGACTTTAAGGAGGGTAACATTCTGACCAAGTTTCATTAAGATTGGGTCAAAATTGTGACCTCTAGAGTGTTAACAAGCTTTTCCTTTGATTTGACCTGGTGACCTAGTTTTTGAACCCAGATGACCCAATATCGAACTCGTCCAAGATTTTATGGAGGGTAACATTCTGACCAAGTTTCATTAAGATTGGGCCAAAAATGTGACCTCTAGAGTGTTAACAGTCAAATTGTTGACGACGGACGGACGGACGGACGACGACGGACGCCGGACACAGGGTGATCACTAAAGCTCACCATTGAGCACTTCGTGCTCAGGTGAGCTAAAAAAACCTACACATTTTGTAATATAGTACTAAACATTATGATAGCCGTGCAATATTCCCTTGAAATCAACACAAGAACAGAGAAACAAATGATTGTTTCTGTATTTTCTAAGACTGACATGGGGGGTCATTTTGTCCTACTTTCATGTTTATCGTTTTTCCGTAATCAGTCGGAAATTCTTCGGGATCACATGATTTTAAAATTGTTTCAAACGAATATCCGTTTAGAGACGCGCGACAAAATAACTGTATTTCCATGATGGTAATTATACACAACTTGCACGAAAAATATGAAATGTACAAAATTTATGTTTAAAATTGACAGTGATATATTAGGCCAAGACAATGTGTTTAATGGCTAAATTAATGTAGCCATATGTACATAAATCAGTGTATTTAGGTAAATTTCAATCACATTTTGTTTCGGCAGTGTAAGACAGTTATTCATTTATATTCTTAAAACTATACTGAAAAGAGATTAACTGAAAACGTTTGCAGATGAAGTTGTAAAAACACTTTTATTCGGGAAGGGCCTGAATTGTCTTTCCGCAAACTTGTAGTATAGCTGTTTATTACCTGTATTATAAGAATGATTTTCATGAAGGTTTTGTGAGTTACAAAATTGTTGAATTCCATGTGCTAAGTTTGTAAAAATCACGTTATCGTTTGGGCATATAATATATTTTGCATCTATTTATAAATTATAGCCTCGTTTCGGAGGATTCTTCCGAAAAAATCCAAAGATGCTCGACGGGTTCGTAAGCAGTTGGAAAACATACTTTCGGTTTGACATAGGCAACATTTTTTGTTTATTTGTTAGTTATTCTTGAACATATTCATGACTATTTGGTCAGATCTGATGCAGTGAGCCATATTTTCAGTAAATAGCAAGTCTCAGCTACAAACTCTGGTTTTCATATAATACTCGTTCGGGTTTTAGTAATGGACCTTTAAACAAAAATAAAAAGTAACTAGAAAATGCTTTTGTAAAAAAGCGCATGTCTCCCCCAATGCAAAGTCCTATAGGCAAGAAGTCAATAGGGGTCAGGAGCGAAAGTCAAAGAGACACTGATGGTTGGCTGCAATAGGGATCATCTACTTGGCATGTCCAGTCATCCCGCTAAATTTCAACACTCGTGGCATAGTGGTTCTCAAGTCACTGTTCAGGCTCCTGTGACCTTGACCTTTGATCAAGTGACCTCAAAATAAATAGGGGTCATCTACTCTGCATGTCCAATCATCCTATTAAGTTTCAACATTGTAGGTCAAGTGGTTCTCAAGTTATTTCCAAAAAATGATTTTACATGAACAGGCCACTGTGACCTTGACCTTTAATAGACTGACCCCAAAATCAATAGGGGTCATTTACTCTGCATGTTCAATCATCCTATGAAGTTTCAACATTCTGGGTCAAGTGGTTCTCAAGTTATTGATCGGAACTGGTTATCAATGTTCAGGCCCCTGTGACCTTGACCTTTAACGGAGTGACCCCAAAAACAATAAGGGTCATTTACTCTGCATGAACAATCATCCTATGAAGTTTCAACATTCTGGGTCGAGAGGTTCTCAAGTTATTGATTGGAAATGGTTTTCAATGTTCAGGCCCCTGTGGCCTTGACCTTTAACAGAGTGACCCTAAAATCGTTAGGGTTCATCTACTCTGCATGACCAATCATCCTACGAAGTTTCATCATTCTGGGTCAAGTGGTTCTCAAGTTACTGACCGGAAATGGTTTTCAATGTTCAGGCCCCTGTGACCTTGACCTTTCACAGAGTGACCCCAAAATCGTTAGGGGTCATCTACTCTTTATGACCAATCATCCTATTAAGTTTCAACATTCTGGGTCAAGTGGTTCTCAAGTTACTGACCGGAAATGGTTTTCAATGTTCAGGCCCCTGTGACCTTGACCTTTAATGGAGTGACCCCAAAATTGATAGGGGTCATCTACTTTGCATGTACAATCATCCTATGAAGTTTCAACATTCTGGGTCAAGTGGTTCTCTAGTTATTGATCGGAAATGGTTTTCAATGTTCAGGCCCCTGTGACCTTGACCTTTGACGGAGTGACCCCAAAATCAATAGGGGTCATCTACTCTTCATGACCAATCATCCTATGAAGTTTCAACATTCTGGGTCAAGTGGTTCTCTAGTTATTGATCGGAAATGGTTTTCAATGTTCAGGCCCCTGTGACCTTGACCTTTGACGGAGTGACCCCAAAAACAATAGGGGTCGTCTACTCCAGCAGCCCTACAACCCTATGAAGTTTGAAGGTTCTAGGTCAAATGGTTCTCCAGTTATTGCTCGGAAATGAAGTGTGACGTACGTACGGACGGACGGACGGACAGGGCAAAAACAATATGTCTCCTGGGGGAGACATAATTAGTATAACTTACACTAAAATAGAAATATACACAACAGAAAATTTTGGCTCAAAATTTGCTTATCTAAAATCACTGGGGTAATATGTAAAGTTCTTACAGAAAACAGAAACCACTTATTGTAAAACTTTTTTGTCTGCAAACACAGTAATATATCTGTACTTAAATTTAAAAAAAAACTTTTTCAAAAACAGCCTTTGTTTTTGAGAGCTAGTACAAATGATCACAAGTCTCGGTTCAACGAGAAAACATCTGGCTGTTTCAGAGGGTGAGGGTCATCATGTGAAAGCCTGGATTATTCATAGACAACAATCCTTATAATTTTTCTTCATGGGGATTTTTTAAGTTTAGATGTTGGAGTATCAAATAATAGCAAAAACTCTTCTCAAACTTTGAAGTTTTATAGTCAAAACGTACCCAAACCAAAATGTACCCAAAAATAAAAAGTCAAAATGTACCCACAAAAAGCCAAAATGTACCCACTACTAAAAGTCAAAATGTACCCAGAAATGTGACAGAAGTCAAAATGTACCCATATAAAAATGATCATTTATTTTGATTTAATTATCAAAGTAATGCATTTTAATGGAAAATAGCATGTATATAACTGAATTTTCTTTCATTCAATGGATTAGTTCTATATTTTTCCCTTCATTATAACCAAAAACTTCTGCACCATAATTCAAGATAGATCCGACTAGGCTATCAAAAAGTTTACATTTATCAGTTATGGATACTTCTAGTTGATTAAATACTATAAATAGATTATGTAATGCAAATAATGAATGCTGGGCTAATTTCTTTTGTGTACGATGCCAGTGTCCATTTTTGAATAAGTTTATTCCGAGGTATTTAAAAGATGTCACGTTTTCTAGGATAGTATCACCGTATGTAAAGTTGTATTGAGTATGTCGTCCTAGCTCGAATATCATGACTTTCGTTTTATTTGTGTTTACTTTTAGGCCCCAAGTTTCGCAATAAATCTTTAGGTCATTCAGCATTGACTGAAGAGCTGTAGGTGTATGTGCAAATAGCACGGCATCGTCTGCAAACAATAACATGAATACCTTTATGTCATCAATAGTAAAAAGGCCATCTATATTGGAGTTAATACTACCCAATATGTCGTTTACGAAAAACAAAAAAAGTAATGTTGAACTAGGGCCCCCTTGTTTTGCACCTATATTTGAATCAAAATAAGATGACACTTCATTTTTGAATTTAACAGCGGCTTTAACAGTATTATACATACTTTGAATAGCTTTTACAAATTTGGAACTAACTCTTTCTGACAAAAGTTTCTGGAATATAGAAAATCGATCCAATTTATCAAAACATTTTTCGAAATCCAAAAATAAGCAATAAACCTTTTTGTTTTCTGAAAGTGATCTGGCGATAATAGAATGTAATAAAAAGATACAATCCACAGTCGATTTTCCCTTTTGGAATCCAAACTGGTTATCAATGATTTTATTATGTTTTACCGACCATTTTGTCAAGCGATTAAGTAATATCTGCGAGTATATTGCGATAATATTTATTAAGGTGATTCCTCTATAGTTTTTGGCTTCTTCGATATTTCCTCCCTTGAATATTGGGACTATAATTCCAGCACCCCATTTTTTTGGATATTCTCCACTTTCAAAAATCCTATTAAAGGTTACAGCTAAGAAGGGAGAGATGATATCAAAAGAGTGTTTATATATTTCCGCGATTAAAGTATCTATGCCCGTGCTTTTGTTATTATTCTGTGAAAACACCGCGTCTTTGATTTCGGAAATGCTTATAACTCCGTCAAGATCATCGTCTTCTATAATATTTGTATCTAAATTTAAATTCTCGACTCGTGCGTCAGTGCTATATAAATTATTAAAGTGATTGTATAACTCTGATATATTCAGTTCATTTGAATTTACAGAGCCTTTTACATACTGTTTCTTAATTTCCTTCCAAAATTTACGTGGCTGTGATTTACTTAAATTCGTAAGCTTTTTTCCTTCTTGTGATTTATATTTGTTTTTGTTAATACGTAAAACTCGATCAACTTAAAACTGTTGCCGACAAGAACTGAAATACCGGTTAAGGGGCTCGGAATAACGAGAAAAGGGCATATATCCAGTCCAGTCCCAATTTGCAGACATTTGTCAGCGGGCTGGACTCGTAGTCTCCCTAAATACTATAATCCGCTGATTTTAAACTGACAGCGCCTGTCAGTCATAATCGCTAGACGATTGTTCGGCAGTAGATAGTTGAAGTTGAAGAACTAAAAGGGCTAAAAAATTGGTCATCCAGCACCAAGCCTGGTGAAGGGAAACATTGCAGCCGGAAGTCATAGACATAAAAAAATAGGAAAAAATATTCGAAAACTAAGCTATTACCTTCAATAACGGATAGAAATCTTGCAGTTAGAATTAGAATAACCCTAAAGATAAACGCCATGTTGAACTACGTATCGATATGTCCCTCAATACTTCCGTGTCTGGCCGTCCGGTAATGCGGTTTAGCCGTCCGGTAACCGGATGATAACCTGTTCTCGACGTCCGGTAATCAATTTTTCCTACACGTTTTTTATAGCAGAGTTGCTAAATGGGAATTGCTAAGTGTGTTTTTTTCCAATGGTTTTTTCGTCGAATGTTTCTCATTGAAGAGTTGGTGCAGCCGTTCTGCGCATGCGCGCAATTATTATGAAATGGAACGCACGGCAAAAAATACTCATTTTTTTTTTGCATGTCCGCACGCATTTAATGCATAATGTGCATAATATACTGACTAAAGGTTAGGGTTAGAATCACCATGGCTACAAAATATATACATTTAAGGTATTTTTGTTCAAATTTAGTTAATCCGGTATATACCGGAGTCTGTAATATATCACAGGCGCACTCTATTTATAATCTGGTTCCCTGTCCAATATTGGTTCCCATACTTTTTTGAAGTTCGCAGGGGACCAGTCTAACTCTATTTAGGTGGCAGGGGAGTGCAGATTTGCGAATTCCACATTGACGTGTGGGTACCAGTGTTGAAATATCCATAGAAATCTCGTTTTTGCTTATTTTTCTTTGAAACTACTATGGACCATTGCAGATACTATAGACTATAAGAATCTTTCTCTGGTCGCGGGTAAAGATGGGAATATCCGGCACGAGGGTAACTGTTTAGGCGGTAACGAGGCTTTCTAGCCGAGTTACCGCCTAAACAGTTACCCGAGTGCCGGATATTCCCATCTTTACCCGCGACCAGTGATTGATTCTTTTTCTTGCATACCGATTTCAAGAAATAATAATAAAAATAAAATCAATCGAACGGCTTTCCTTTTAGAACTATTTCTTATAGCAGTGTATTTAAACAAAGCGCGGGAAACCAACGTCCGTAAACAGGAAAGACGTCATGACGTTTCAAAACAAATAACAATGTTTAGTTCCGGTTTTGTTTTATCAGTTGCAGCGTAACGTTATGAATTTTTGATAAAATAACGTGATTTGAATCGAGAAATATACTATCAGGAACTAATAGGAACAGTCAAGGTATTGAATTTTTATTCCGTTTTTTAAATAAAATATCAATTACTACATAAATCTTCTACATATATATAGTTCGTAATACGTCATTTACAGCACGAGAGTCATCTTACACCCCGGGGTGTAAGATGGAGTTTTCCAGCACCGCTAAAAATACCGGAAATCCCCGTCTGGTATGCAAGAATACATAAAGACGACTCTCCGGTCCTATGCACCTGTCGCTTTTCACGCCAGATGTAGTGAAATTCGGCCAAATCACCCAAATTTTATAGACCAAAAATAGCCTAACAGGGCCTCACTTTGAACTCTGCCATTCATCCATTTTATATTTTCAAATCCAATTTCGTAGCATATATGTATAGTACGAACATACCCAGGTGGTGTGGAATGTGTCTGCCAAACACCACTTTATTTCCCTAATTTATAAGGAGTGCGCATGCGTCAAGTGTTGGACGTGAAAATTTCTCGGAGAAGATTTTTATGCCTTTTTTAGTGTTTTATAGTGAAACAGGAGTGTTTTTAACAATTCCTCTTAAATATTTTAAAACATTAGTGTGACCTAAATGCGGAAAGACCATTATCTTCCAGAGGAATTCGTCTTTTTATCCAAATTTAGAACTTTTAAAGTTTTAGCAAGCGCATGTGTAATCGGCGCCATCTTGAATTTTATTTTTAACAATTTGATTTTTGGTGGCTGCTGCCACCAGTGTCAAAAAGAATACTCAGTTTGAGAAATCTTGTCAGTTCTTAAGACCATCCTAACAACACAACCAAAAATAGTTCCAGGCTTTTCAGGGAAACAATTATCTACACAACGTGCATAATATGCAATGCTATAATATATGCCTTAATATCATTTTTAATGTAAATTCGGCGACTAAAATCAATACAAACTGAAATCAACGTTTTAATTAAAACAACCACGTGTATGAATACAAATATGCAAATTTATGGTCACATGAATTAACGATGACCTCATGTCATGTGAACTGGAGCGATGATATTGATTAGCTATTGCATAGTACTGCCCTAGAGTTCACATAGCTTATAACGTAGAAAAGGTAGAAACCTAGCCTGGTATTCTAGACTGAAAATTCAAACATGTTTCCTAACCGCAGTGTCACATGTATAACTCCCGAAATATAAGGCTGTATTTGATAAAGAACGATGACTTCTGCTAGCAATAATCCACGGCTAAAAATAGAAACGGAATTTCAACGGAAAAGTTTCCGAACATTTCCGGTCCATAGACAATACCAGTTTGTACCTCCCATATAGGTTTTCCAGCAAGTTGTAACAATTTTCAAATATGTCAGAAAAAACTTAGATGTTCGTCATAGCTATCAACTTGTAAGATATATTAATGCAACCCTAGTGATCTAAGAATGTCAACATTGTCTCGTTTTCGTTTCAAACACGCGGAAATTATGACCAAATGTTAATTTGGCTATTTATAGAAAATCGATAATCAGCAGTGATATGGATTTCCCCAGGCGTTGATACTGCCAATTAACGATGATATTAATACTCGCCCTTTTGAAACGGCAGTCTATAGCAAGTCGTCGGATAACAGATTTGACCACCTTAAAAATTAAATTGTTTTAAGGCAGATTCTGTTCACTTCACCTAAATTCATTTGAGTCGCACCATGAGAAAACCAACATAGTGCATTTGTGACCAGCATGGACCCAGATCAAGCTGAGAATCCGCACAGTCTGGTCAGGATCAATGCTGTTCGCTAACGGTTTCTCAAGTTGCAATAGGCTTTGAAAGCTAACAGCATGGATCCTGACCAGACTATGTGGATACACAAGCTGGTCTTGATCCATGCTGATCGCAAACGCACTATGTTGGTTTTCTTATGGTGCGGTTCAATATATCTGTTTTGATACAAATATATGTATAATCAAAGCACTGAGAGGACTGATGTGGGCAGCGGTTGACAGCTTCTAGTAATGGGCATGAACAGTTAGCTTAAGTTTGGTGATTCTAGTTAAACTACTTTTGATTAATAAGCATTTTCAACCTTTCTTTTACCAAATCAAGGGGTAAAACTCTGCTTTTATTCTGTCAAAGGGTATTAAAATAATATATGAGCAAAGCTTGTGTGCTTACTGAAACTGTTGTGAGGTTTGGTTAAATTTGCTCAAAATCTTTTTTGAATTATAAGCATTTTTATGCCCCCCTTCGAAGAAGGAGGGGTATATTGTTTTGCAGATGTCGGTCGGTCGGTCGGTCTGTCGGTATGTAGACCAATTGGTTTCCGGATGATAACTCAAGAATGCTTAAGTCTAGGATCATGAAAGTTGATATGGAGATTGCTCATGACCAGCAGCTGACCCCTATTGATTTTGGAGTCAGTTGGTCAAAGGATAAGGTCACTGTGACCTTGAACAGTTAAACGGTTTCAGGATGATAACTCCAGAACGCTTAGGCCTAGGATCATGAAATTTGATAGGGAGGTTGGTCATGACCAGCAGATGAACCCTATTGATTTTGAGGTTAGTTGTTCAAAGGTCAAGGTCACAGTGACCTTGAACAGTTAAACGGTTTCCGGATGATAACTCAAGAACGCATAGGCCAAGGATCATGAAAGTTGAAAGAGAGATTGATCATGACCAATAGATGACCCCTATTGATTTTGAGGCCATTAGTTCAAAGGTCAAGGTCACAGTGTTCCAGAACAGTTAAATGGTTTCCGGATGCTAACTCAATAATGCTTGCACCTAGGATTAATGAACTTGATAGGGAGGTTGATCGTGACCAGCAGATGACTCTTATTGATTTTGCGTTAAGTAGGTCAAAGGTCAATGTCACAGCGACCCGGAACAGTTTTACGATTTCTGGATGATAGCTCAAGACTCTTGGGTCTAAGATCATGAAAGTTGATAGGGAGGTTGGTCATGACCAGCAGATGACCCCTATTGAGTTTTGGGTCTGTAGGCCAAAGGTCAATGTCAAAGTGACCCGGAACAGTTAAACCGTTTCCGGACGATAACTTGAGAATGCTTGGGCCTAGGATCACGAAACTTGATAGGAAGGACCAGCAGATGACCCCTATTGATTTTGAGGTCAGTAAGTCAAAGGTCAAGGTCAAAGAGACCAAGAACAGTTAAACAATTTCAGGACGATAACGTGAGAATGCTTCGGCTTAGGATCAAGAAACTTAATAGGGAGGTTGATCATGACCAGCATATTACCCTATTGATTTTGAGGTCAGTAGGTCAAAGATCAAGGTCACCTTGACTCAGAATAGTAGAACTTTTATGTACAGTGACCAAATAATTTCTGTTCTTTATGTAATTACTGAATACATCAAGGGGGCATTTCGTGTTCTACAAGCTCTTTTGTATTAAAAAATCAATGGGAAACACCCTGCTTTTACTGGAACAAGGGGAATAACAGAAAATGTGAGCAAAGGTCATGGACTAATTGATAGTTATGTATTATTTGGAGATTCTAATTATTACAAGAGCTTGTAGAACACTTGCATGAATTAACTGACAAGAAACAGAAATTTTTTGGTCACTGCCTACTGGACATTTAACGTATTGATATTAAATCAATAATCATGGGTCATTTACCAGTCTTAAATGACCTCCGTATCAAATGTGATCTTAGACCAAAGCATAATCTAGTTTTCTGGCAAAAACGTTCTATTGTTAATGTGATATTGACCTTTGACCTACTGAACTCGAAACCAATAGGGGTCATTTCCTGGTCATGACAAATCTCCCGATCTCATGATCATGGGCCAAAGCGTTCTCCAGTTATCATCCGGAAACTGATTTGTCTACAGACCGACCAACATCCATCATCAAACATTAATATTTACAATATACCACTCCTCCTTCGAATGAGGACAATTAAATTTCAAATTAGAAGATGCCCATGTCTCCCTAGTCCCCCAATGCATAGTCGTAATAGGCAAGAAGTCAATAGAGGATAGGAGCGAAAGACAAAGAGACACTAATGTTTGGCTGCAATAGAGATCATCTACTCAATTGGCATGTCCAATCACCCTATGAAGTTACAAAATTCTGGATCAAATGGTTCTCAAGTAAACCGTGTTCCATGTTCAGGCCCCTGTGACCTTGATCTTTGATCGAGTGAGTCCAAAATCAACAGGGGTCATATACTCTGCATGTCCAACTATCCTATGAAGTTTCAACATTCTGGGTCAAGTGATTCTCAAGTTATTGATTCAGAAGGAGTTTTTCCATCCTCATGCCTCTGTGACCTTTCCCTTAAGTCAAGTGACCCCAGAACATTAAGGTCATCGACTTTGTAATTCCTGTCATCGTGATTGAAGGTTCTGGGTCAAATGATCCTAAAGTTATTGTTGGAAACTCTTTTCAAAGTTCTGGTTCCTGTGACCTTAACGTTTGATCAAATAACTCAAAAATCAATACGGGTCATCTACTCTACATGTCCAATCATCCTATGAAGTTCCAACATTCTGGGTCAAGTGGTCCTCAAGTTATTGATCAGAAACGGGTTTCCATGTTCAGGCCCCTGTGACATTGACAGGTGATTTTTTTTTTTTTTTGATTTTTTTTTAAATGAGATCTCATCTTGGTAAAAGCAGGCTATGAATATATTATACATAAATTACATAGATAACAGACACTTCAGAATAGTTCTTAAACTAAAAGCAACCATAAAAGAATATTTACAATGAAATTAAATGTTTCATTCAATTTTAAAACAACCAAAACAACTACTACTATCTCGAATATCAGCACACATCATGATC
>NW_026463063.1:0-50689 GCF_021730395.1 Mercenaria mercenaria | reverse complement strand
ATTGATTTCAACTCATATAGATTTGAAAATTGAATACTGCTAAAGCCGGTGCTAGGGGGCGTGGGCAGTGTTGCATTTTCCATTACTGCTCATGAACAGACTCAATCACACTGAGTCTGCAATTTTCACTGTTTGCATTGTTTTCGGTGCTTCCGAGGGATCTACTTTCCAGATTATATAAATTCAAGAGTGTTAGTGTAACATAATGGTACAAATACAAAGTTAGGTTTCTTCATACATGTCACACACACAACTCTGATATCACATGCCAAATACAAAGGCTCTAGCTATTATTGATTCAGAGAAGAAGATTTTCAAAGTTTCTTATATCAGGGTTTTTTTTTATTCTATAGCAGAGGCCGAATATCGGCCTCGTCCCCCAGCTGAGGATTTCCCCCACAGCCAAGGATTTCCCCTACCGCAGTCGAAATTCCCCTACGTCCGAAATTCCCCCCTCCAAAATCGTAAACAAAGCAATGGAGATTACTCCCAGCGATTTTCCCGACCGAATATCGGACCCGTTCACAATTGCAGACGGTCTTTCACAATTTTCAATGGGTGTGGAAACCTTTAGAAATAGTAGAAAAATGTTTGAAAAGCGTTCAGTGGACCCGAGGTTCCGGTTTTGACCAGCGAAAATCGATAAAAACTCTGACCCGCACATAATATGCCGTGGGCGTCTGCTTGTCTCGCGGTAATACTCTTTGATGCGTAACGAGTTCGAAAGCTCTGCCCCTTGTCAATCAAAATCCCAGTGAACTTCATACTGTTTGTCGACACCAGCGTAAGTATGACAGTAGGCGGAGCGTCGTATGTTAATTAGCTACTGACAGATGTCAATCACGCCACGCGCCGACTGACACGTGGTTATCATCAGTATGTAATATAGATGATTGATAAACAATGCAGCGTCAGATTATTGTGTTTGTACCTCTTGTTAATTAGCGGTAACAGCTTATGCTGTATTGTGTAATATGTGTTGTTAATTTAAAGTAATTATTTTATGTGCTTGATTCGATTAAATAAGCCGGTCGGCCGTTACGCAAATTTATTATCTTTGCCGAGGTATTTTGCTAGAGCAAAATAAAATATAAATGTTTTAAGTAATCAGATATTATAAGTATGGAATAGTTCTGGTGAAAAGATGAAATTTAAAACGGGTATTTTATCAAGAATTTTTAATGTTTGCTTTCGTTTTTTCATATTTGTCACACGTTTTCGCGATCGTGATTTTCGGACTTTTTTATCCTTTCTTACAAGATTTTCTAGTACAATTGAAATAAAAAGCCAACAAAAGTATGCATTTAATAATAATATGATGACTCTTGCAAAAGCAACTCTTATTTTAAAGCATTTTTTGTGAATAAAAGCATGTGACCTTTAAATATTCAATGATTTGAGCATTTCAACTCTCCCAAACCCACCTTGTTACAATGATAAGTGAACATTAGTGCAAGTCCATCTATTGCTAAGTGACAGTGTGTATAGTTGCTAAAAGTTGCAAGAATATGTAATAAAAACATAGTTTAAAGTGTTTATTATGCATAATTGTAAATTCCCCAAAACTGCTCGTCGCGCGCTATTTTCTTCCCCCAGTGACAGGCTGGGGCCTCTTCCCCCAGTCGTAAAAAAAAACCCTGTATATATAAGCCTTTAGTAAGTACATGTCACAGATATCGAGGGCTGAGCGCGAAACTATTGTATCTTGTTCTTTATTTATATACAGTTACAATAGTTTCGCGCTCAGCCCACGATATGGGCATGGCCATTTTTGACCTTAGGGCAATAATGTGGACAAATATGGTAGAGAGTTACACTCTTGTAGCACATGCCAAATATCAAAGCTCCAGAGAAAAAGAGTTTTAAAGTCTGATGGCTGAAAACCTATTTCTAACCAATGAAGCGGAACCATCTGAACAACTTTGAAAGAGGGCTACCAATTAAGAGACCACTTGTGTAGTTTCATTAAAATTCGTTCAGTGGTTTTGGAGATATTGTTTAAAGAAATTGTTGATGAAAAGTGACCAAGCCCTCTGGCAGCCATGTTTTTTAACGAATCAAAATAATTTAGTGTTAACTAGCTTTTCCTTTGATTTTATCTGGAGACCTAGTTTGTGACCCCACCTGACCCGGATTTAAACCTGACTTAAAGATCATCAAGGTTATCATTCTAACCAAGTTTCATTAAGATATAGCCATAAATGTGGTCTCTAGAGTGTTAACAAGCCTTACTTTTGATTTGACCTGATGACCTAGTTTCTGACTCCACCTGACCTAGATTTGAGCTTGATCTAAAAATCATCAAGATTAACATTCTGGACAAGTTTCATGAAGAAACAGTCATAAATGCGGCCTCTAGAGTGTTAAACTTTTCCTTTGATTTTAACTGGTGACCTAGTTTTTGACCTCACATGACCCAGATTCGAACTTGTCCAAAAGATCATCAAGATTAACATTCTGACAAAGTTTCATGAAGATACAGTCATAAATGTGGCCTCTACAGTGTTAACAAGCTTTTCCTTTGATGTGACCTAGTGAGCTAGTTTTTGACCCCAGATGACCCAATATCAAACACCTCCAAGATTTTATTGAGAGTAACATTCTGATTCAGTTTCATTAAGATTGGGCTAAAATCTAGAGCGTTAACAGTTTAACTGTTGACAACGAACGACAGACAAATGGCAATCACAAAAGCTCACCTTTAAGCACTTCATGTTCAGGTGAGCTAAAAATAAACAACTGTCATTTCCATTGTATTTTTTGCACTCACAAAACATTGCGAGCTTTGGGAAAATCAAATCACATTTTTCATTTTCCACTTGTATTTTGCAAGTATGTAAGTGCTAAATTCGAGCCCTGTCTTAAGACAAACATTTTATAATGATGTTGATAATTTTCATGACAATAATTTCAAAACTTTTCTCATATAAATGTTCATTAAATTTTGTATTTCTTTTCTGATGAGTATAAATGAACAAGAGGGCCATAATGGCCCTATATCGCTCACCTGTTATCATTGCACTCGAGGACAAGAAGGTCCTCAGAAAAAATATCTAAGTCTAAAGAACAGGAACAACAAAGGGAAGAAATTTAACCAAAAAGAAAAAAAAATTCTTAAAAAGTACAAATATGTCACAATACACCTAAAAATTGGAGGTACCATCCATGTTATATCACAGAAAAGTGGTCTCGGTTTTTCCCTACGGCCAATAATAAAAAAGTTACTAAAAATAAGCTATTTATAGTAATGTAAAAGGGAAGTAATTAAAAAGAAAATTATTGTAAGTGAACAAAAGAAGGATCTGTCAAATAAATCTGTTGACATTATAATGAAGTTTCAGATCAATATCTTCATTAGTTACGGAGATATACCCATTTTAATTTGAAATAAAGGGAGGTAATTTGACATAAAATCAGTCCATAGTTATCTACCCTGATTGGCTCAGTCCAACTAATGACAATAATGAAATTTCAAATAAGTCCTATAATAGGACTTACTGATATAAATCCATTTTGATTACAATCAGGGGAGGTAATCAGATATAAATAACTCAGGAACCTACGATCGGATCTGATTTGTCATGGAATCCAAGATTTATTGTTGTTGAAGATATTTTGGAAGTTTGTATCAAATAAAACCATAAAGGAAGTCTCTATATGGCTGCAAAAGCCAAAATAGCCAATTTTGGACCTTTTGGGGGCCATAACTCTGGAACCCATGATGGAATCAGGCCAGTTCAAGAAAGGAACCAAGATCTTGTGGTGATACAAGTTGTGTGCAAGTTTGGTTAAAATCAAATCATAAATGAAGCTGCTATTGTGCAGACAAGGTCAAAATAGCTAATTTTGGCCCTTTCAGGGGCCATAACTCTGGAACCCATTATGGAATATGGCCGGTTCAACAAAGGAACTGAGATCTTATGGCGACACAAGTTTTGTGCAAGTTTGATTAAATTCAAATCATAAATGAAGCTGCTATTGTGCAGATAAGGTCAAAATAGCTAATTCTGGCCCTTTCAGGGGCCATAACTCTGGAAGCAATAATGGAATCTCGCAAGTTCAAGAAAGGAACCAAGATCTTATAGTGATATAAGTTGTGTGCAAGTTTGGTTAAAATCAAATCATAAATGAAGCTGCTCACAAAACTTGGTAAACTTGGCAAAACTAGCTAATTTTGGCCCTTTTAGGGGCCATAACTCTGGAACCCATATTGGGATCTGGCCAGTTCAAGAAAGGAACCGAGATCTTATGGTGATACAAGTTGTGTGCAAGTTTGGTTAAAATCAAATCAAAAATGAAACCACAATTGTGCAGACAAGAAATTGTTGATGGACAGACGGACGCACGCACGCACGGACGGATGAAGGGTGATCACAAAAGCTCACCTTGTCACTATGACAGGTGAGCTAAAAATCCTTATATTTACATTTTACAGTACCTTGCTACGAAACTTAGTTGTTTCCTTTTAATTAGTATCAGAAAAATCAAAATAAATGACAGGCTATCAATAACTAGAAAATGCTTTTGTAAAAAAGCGCATGTCTCCCCCAATGCAAAGTCCTATAGGCAAGAAGTCAATAGGGGTCAGAAGCGAAAGTCAAAGAGACACTGATGGTTGGCTGCAATAGGGATCATCTACTTGGCATGTCCAGTCATCCTGCTAAATTTCAACACTCGTGGCCTAGTGGTTCTCAAGTCACTGTTCAGGCTCCTGTAACCTTGACCTTTGATCAAGTGACCTCAAAATAAGTAGGGGTCATCTACTCTGCATGTCCAATCATCCTATTAAGTTTCAACATTGTAGGTCAAGTGGTTCTCAAGTTATTTCCAAAAAATCATTTTACATGAACAGGCCACTGTGACCTTGAACTTTAATAGACTGACCCCAAAATCAATAGGGGTCATCTACTGTGCATGTTCAATCATCCTATGAAGTTTCAACAGTCTGGGTCAAGTGGTTCTCAAGTTATTGATTGGAACTGCTTATCAATGTTCAGGCCCCTGTGACCTTGACCTTTAACGGAGTGACCCCAAAAACAATAAGGGTCATTTACTCTGCATGAACAATCATCCTATGAAGTTTCAACATTCTGGGTCGAGAGGTTCTCAAGTTATTGATTGGAAATGGTTTTCCATGTTCAGGCCCCTGTGGCCTTGACCTTTAACAGAGTGACCTAAAATCGTTAGGGTTCATCTACTCTGCATGACCAATCATCCTATGAAGTTTCATCATTCTTGGTCAAGTGGTTCTCAAGTTACTGACCGTAAATGGTTTTCAATGTTCGGGCCCCTGTGACCTTGACCTTTCACAGAGTGACCCCAAAATCGTTATGGGTCATCTACTCTTTATGACCAATCATCCTATTAAGTTTCAACATTCCGGATCAAGTGGTTCTCAAGTTACTGATCGGAAATGGTTTTCAATGTTCAGGCCCCTGTGACCTTGACCTTTAATAGAGTGACCCCAAAATCGATAGGGGTCATCTACTTTGCATGTACAATCATCCTATGAAGTTTCAACACTCTGGGTCAAGTGGTTCTCTAGTTATTGATCAGAAATGGTTTTCAATGTTCAGGCCCCTGTGACCTTGACCTTTGACGGAGTGATCCCATAATCAATAAGGGTCATCTACTCTTTATGACCAATCATCCTA
This sequence comes from Mercenaria mercenaria, assembly GCF_021730395.1. NCBI lineage: Eukaryota > Metazoa > Mollusca > Bivalvia > Venerida > Veneridae > Mercenaria > Mercenaria mercenaria. The sequence goes on along the minus strand of NW_026463063.1, from coordinate 45,035 downwards.
TCAAGTTTCAACATTCTGGGTCAGGTGGTTCTCTAGTTATTGACTGGAAATGGTTTTCAATGTTCAGGCCCCTGTGACCTTGACCTTTGACGGAGTGACCCCAAAATCAATAGGGGTCATCTACTCTTCATGATCAATCATCCTATGAAGTTTCAACATTCTGGGTCAAGTGGTTCTCTAGTTATTGATCGGAAATGGTTTTCAATGTTCAGGCCCCTGTGACCTTGACCTTTGATGGAGTGACCCCAAAAACAATAGGGGTCGTCTACTCCAGCAGCCCTACAACCATATGAAGTTTGAAGGTTCTAGGTCAAATGGTTCTCCAGTTATTGCTCGGAAATGAAGTGTGACGTACGGACGGACGGAAGGACGGACGGACGGACAGGGCAAAAACAATATGTCTCCTGGGGAGACATAATTACAACATCTACTGATCTAGGAAGAACAGTCAAAAAAAAAATAAACAAGAGGACCAAGATGACCCTAGGTCGCTCACCTGAGAAACACACCATAACAGTGTAAACATGTTTGACCTAGTGATTTCATGGACAAATATTCTGACCAATTCTCATTAACCTTTACCCTGCTATTTATCATTCAATTTGGGCAGTACCACTTTTTATTCAAAGGGTAGTTCCCTGTAAATTTACTGACTAAATAGTGAACAGTGCTGACCAAGATCAGCCTGCACATCCTTGCAGGCTGATCTTGGTCTACACTGGTCGCAAAGTCAGAATCACAAGCCGCAAGCAGGCTAAAGATTAAGATTGGACCAAACATTTTGAGGGTAAACAAGTATTTTTTTATTTCACCTAGTGACCTAGTTTTGACCCCATACGACCCAGTTTCGTGCGTGTCCAAGATTCCATAAAAACAAACATTCTGACAAAGTTTCAGGAAGAATTGAGCAAAAAAAAGTGAGCTCTAGTGTATACAAGCTTTACACTAATATGACCTAGTGACTTAGTTTGGCCCAACATGACCCAGATTCAAACCTAACCTAGTAGCCATCAAGACAAACAGGTTTTCTTTGATTTGACCTAGTGACCTAGTTTTTAATCCCATGTGACCCATATTCTAACTCGACCTAGATATTATCATGGCAATCATTCTGACCAAAGTTCATGAAGATCAACTGAACAAGAACTCGTCGAACACGAAATGCATTTAGTAATTGCACAAGGAACAGACATTATATGTTCACTGTAAACAAAAGTTCTACTGTTCTGGTTCAATGTGACCTTGACCTTATACACTGGGACCCCGTTATAACGCTGTCGTCGGGGTCCAAGGTTCGAGACCCGCGGATCTAGCGGGGTTAAATTTATAACGCGGGTTGATCGTATCAGCGGTATATGCAATACCCCACCCACCGGTAATGTATTAGACGTATTTTGGACACTGTTTTATGTTAATAAGAAATAAGAATCGTATAAACGGGACATTTATTTATCTTAAATGCTACTGAAAATTACATTAAAAGAATTATAACGCTGTGTCATCTTCTCATTTTGTCGTGATTCTAAAAGAAAGTTAGAATTGTGTATCCCGGAAGTAATACATAATGCACAGCAGTTGCACTGGGTGTTTATGTAACTAAAAGATAAACAAGAGGGCCATGATGGCCCTATATTGCTCACCTGAGTACCATTGCTTTCGCCAAAAACATAAAGAAAAAACTCTTACAAGGTACAGATATGTCAAAATACACCTAAAAATTGGAGGTACCATCCATGTTGTACCACAGAAAAGTGGTCTCAGTTTTTCCCTACGGTCAATAATAAAAAAGTAACTAAATAAGCTATTTATAGTAATATAAAAGGGAAGTAATAAAAAAATATTGTAAGCAAACAAAAGAAGGATCTGCCAAATAAAAACAAGAGCAGTGCAATGCAACCCAAATGCAGAGCAATATTCACATAAAAGTCATATGACCTTTGATCCCTAAGTGTGACCTTGACATTGAGTTTAGCAATCCAAAACATGCGCTCTGCACATCCTTTCAATGAGTGAACATTTGTGTCAGGTTTCTCTGAAATCCATCAAGGGGTTCACAAGGTAACAGAGCGGAAGGGAAATTGCAAACCAACACACACAAATACAGACAGACACCGAGGCGATAACAAAATACGTCCCTGCGGGCGTATAAAAAAGAATCGAGATCTTATGGTGATACACCTTGTGTGCAAGTTTGGTTAAAATCAAATCATAAATGAAGCTGCTATTTTGCAGACAAGGTCAAAATAGCCAATTTTGGCCCTTTCAGGGGCCACAACTTTGGAACCCATTAAGGGATCTGGCCGGTTCAAGAAAGGAACCAAGATCTTTTGGTGACACAAGTTTTGTGCAAGTTTGATTAAATTCAAATCATAAATGAAGCTGCTATTGTGCAGACTAGGTCAAAATAGCTATTTCCAGCCGTATCAGGGACCATAACTCTGAAACCCATTAAGGGGTCTGGCCGGTTCAAGAAAGAAACCAAGATCTTATGGTGACACAGGTTTTGTGCAAGTTTGGTTAAAATCAAATCATAAATGAAGCTGCTATTGTGCAGACAAGGTCAAAATAGCTAATTTTGACCACTTCAGGGGCCATAACTCTGGAACCTAAAATGAAATCTTGCCAGTTCCAGAAAGGAACCAAGATCTTATGATGATACAAGTTGTCTGCAAGTTTGGTAAAAATCAAATCATAAATGAAGCTGCTATTGTGCAGACAAAGTCAAAATAGCTAATTTTGGGCCTTTCAGGGGCCATAACTCTGGAACCCATAATAGAATCTGGCCAGGTCCAGAAAGGAACCAAGATCTTATGGTGATACAAGTTGTCTGCAAGTTTGGTAAAAATCAAATCATAAATAAAGCTGCTATTGTGCAGACAAGATCAAAATAGCTAATTTTTGATCTTTCAGGGGCCATAACTCTGGAACCCATAACTGAATCTGGCCAGTTCCAGTAAGGAACCAAGATCTTATGGTGATACAAGTTGTCTGCAAGTTTGGTAACAAGAGGGCCATGATGGCCCTATATCGCTCACCTGTTATCATTGAACTTGAGGACAAGAAGGTCCTCAGAAAAAATATCTAAGTCCAAAGGACAGTAACAACAAAGGGAAGAAATTTAACCAAAAAGAAAAAAAAAATTCTTACAAGGTACAGATATATCAAAATACACCTAAAAATTGGAGGTACCATCCATGTTGTACCACAGAAAAGTGGTCTCGGTTTTTCCCTACGGCCAATAATAAAAAAGTTACTAAAAATAAGCTATTTATAGTAACGTAAAAGGGAAGTAATTAAAAAAAAATTTATTATAAGTGAACAAAAGAAGGATCTGCCAAATAAATCTGTTGACATAAATGAAATTTCAGATCAGTATCTTCATTAGTTATGGAGATATACTCATTTTAATTTGAAATAAAGGGAGGTAATTTGACATAAAATCAGTCCATAGTTATCTACCCTGATTGGCTCAGTCCAACTAATGACAATAATGAAATTTCAAATAAGTCCTATAAGTACTTACTGATATAAATCCATTTTGATTACAATCAGGGGAGGTAATCAGATATAAAATAACTCTGAACCTACACTTAGATCTGATTTGTCATGGAATCCAAGAATTATTGTTGTTGAAGTTATTTTGGAAGTTTGTATCAAACAAGAGGGCCATGATGGCCCTATATCGCTCACCTGTTATCATTGCACTTGAGGACAAGAAGGTCCTCAGAAAAAATATCTAAGTCCAAAGGACAGGAACAACAAAGGGAAGAAATTTAACCAAAAAGAAAAAAAAATTCTTACAAGGTACAGATATGTCAAAATACACCTAAAAATTGGAGGTACCATCCATGTTGTACCACAGAAAAGTGGTCTCAGTTTTTCCCTATGGCCAATAATAAAAAAGTCACTAAAAATAAGCTATTTATAGTAACGTAAAAGGGAAGTAATTAAAAAAAAATATTGTAAGTGAACAAAAGAAGGATCTGTCAAATAAATCTATTGACATAAATGAAATTTCAGATCAGTATCTTCATTAGTTACGGAGATATACCCATTTTAATTGAAATAAAGGGAGGTAATTTGATATAAAATCAGTCCATAGTTATCTACCCTGATTAACTCAGTCCAACTAATGACAGTAATGAAATTTCAAATAAGTCCTATAAGTACATTTACTTACTGATATAAATCCATTTTGATTACAATCAGGGGAGGTAATCAGATATAAAATAACTCTGGAACCTACGATTGGATCTGATTTGTCATGGAATCCAAGATTTATTGTTCTTGAAGATATTTTGGAAGTTTGTATCAAATAAAACCATAAAAGAAGTATCTATATGGCTGCAAAAGCCAAAATAGCCAATTTTGGACCTTTAAGGGGCCATAACTCTGGAACCCATGATGGAATCTGGCCAGTTTAAGAAAGGAACCAAGATCTTGTGGTAATACAAGTTGTGTGCAAGTTTGGTTAAATTCAAATCATAAATGAAGCTGCTATTGTGCAGACAAGGTCAAAATAGCTAATTTTGGCCCTTTCAGGGGCCATAACTCTGGAACCCATTAAGGAATCTCGCCAGTTTAAAAAAGGAACTGAGATCTTATGGTGACACACGTTTTGTGCAAGTTTGATTAAATTCAAATCATAAATGAAGCTGCTATTGTGCAGACAAGGTCAAAATAGCTAATTCTGGCCCTTTCAGGGGCCATAACTCTGGAACCCATAACGGAATTTCGCCAGTTCAAGAAAGGAACCAAGATCTTATGGTGATACAAGTTGTGTGCCAGTTTGGTAAAAATCAAATCATAAATAAAGCTGCTATTGTGCAGACAAAGTCAAAATAGATAATTTTGGCCCTTTCAGGGGCCATAACTCTGGAACCCATAATGGGATCTGGCCAGTTCATAAAAGGAACCGAGATCTTATGGTGATACAAGTTGTGTGCAAGTTTGGTTAAAACAAGAGCTGTCACTAATGGTGACAAATGCCCCTGCAGCACCTTGACCTTTGACCTGGTGACCGCAAAGTCAGTAGTGGTGGTGTACTCAATAAGTACTATCAGCATGTGAAGTTTGAAGGTCCTGGGTGAAGTGGTTCGCGAGTAAAGTGCCTTCATGCAAAAAGTTAACGTTGGCCCCTGTGACCTTGACCTTTGACCTGGTGACCCCAAAGTCAGTAGGGTTGGTATACTCATAAAGTACTATCAGCAGGTAAAGTTTGAAGGTCCTGGGTGCAGTGGTTCGCGAGTAAAGTGCCTTCATGCAAAAAGTTAACGTTGGCCCCTGTGACTTTGACCTTTGACCTGGTGACCCCAAAGTCAGTAGGGGTGGTGTACTCAATAAGTACTATCAGCAGGTCCTGGGTGCAGTGGTTCGCGAGTAAAGTGCCTTCATGTAAAAAGTTAACGTTGGCCCCTGTGACCTTGACCTTTGACCTGGTGACCCCAATGTCAGTAGGGGTGGTGTACTCAATAAGTACTATCAGCATGTGAAGATTGAAGGTCCCGGGTGCAGTGGTTCGCGAGTAAAGTGCCTTCATGCAAAAAGTTAACGTTGGCCCCTGTGACCTTGACCTTTGACCTGGTGACCCCAAAGTCAGTAGGGGTGGTGTACTCAGTAAGTACTATCAGCACGTGAAGATTGAAGGTCCTGGGTGCAGTGGTTCGCGAGTAAAGTGCCTTCATGCAAAAAGTTAACGTTGGCCCCTGTGACCTTGACCTTTGACCCTGTGATCCCAAAGTCAGTAGGGGTGGTGTACTCAATAAGTACTATCAGCACGTGAAGTTTGAAGGTCCTGGGTGAAGTGGTTCGCAAGTGAAGTGCCTTCATGCAAAAAGTTAACGTTGGCCCCTGTGACATTGACCTTTGACCTGGTGACCCCAAAGTCAGTAGGGGTGGTGTACTTAATAAGTACTATCAGCATGTGAAGATTGAAGGTCCTGGGTGCAGTGGTTCACGAGTAAAGTGCCTTCATGCAAAAAGTTAACGTTGGCCCCTGTGACCTTGACCTTTGACCTGGTGACCCCAAAGTCAGTAGGGGTGGTGTACTCAATAAGTACTATCAGCATGTGAAGTTTGAAGGTCATGGGTCCAGTGGTTCGCGAGTAAAGTGCCTTCATGCAAAAAGTTAACGTTGTGACTAACGAACGAACGGACGGACAGTTGAAAACTAATATGCCTCCCTTTGGGGGCATAATAAAATCATAAATGAAACCATTATCGTGCAGACAAGAAACTGTTGACGGACGCATGGACGGACTGACGACGGACGAAGGGTGATCACAAAAGCTCACCTTGTCACTATGTGACAGGTGAGCTAATAAAACCATAAATGAAGTCTCTATATGGCTGCAAAAGCCAAAATAGCCAATTCTGGACCTTTAAGGGGCCATAACTCTGGAACCCATGATGAAATCTGGCCAGTTCAAGAAAGGAACCAAGATCTTGTGGTGATACAAGTTGTGTGCAAGTTTGGTTAAAATAAAATCATAAATGAAGCTGCTATTGTGCAGACAAGGTCAAAATAGCTAATTTTGGCCCTTTCAGGGGCCATAACTCTGGAACCCATTATGGGATCTGGCCGGTTCAACTAAGGAACTGAGATCTTATGGCAACACAAGTTTTGTGCAAGTTTGATTAAATTCAACTCATAAATGAAGCTGCTATTGTGCAGACAAGGTCAAAATAGCTAATTCTGGCCCTTTCAGGGGCCATAACTCTGGAACCCATAAAGGAATCTCGCCAATTCAAGAAAGGAACCAAGATCTTATGGTGATACAAGTTGTGTGCAAGTTTGGTTAAAATAAAATCATAAATGAAGCTGCTATTGTGCAGACAAGGTCAAAATAGCTAATTCTGGCCCTTTCAGGGGCCATGTTACTCTGAAACCCATAATGGAATCTGGCCAGTTCAAGAAAGGAATCAAGATCTTATGGTGATACAAGTTGTGTGCCAGTTTGGTAAAAATCAAATCATAAATGAAGCTGCTATTGTGCAGACAAGGTCAAAATAGAAAACAATGAAGGTACAGAAACACAAAATACATGTCCACTCTCCAAAGAGCCATCACAAATAATAGACAGTAAAATAATGGCAAACTTACAAGAAATAAACAATAAATTAAGTTCTGTTCTAACAAAAAATGACAGAACTTTTATAAAAAACATCATACATGATACCATTGAGGAAATGAAAGATAAAATATTAGGATCTGTTGTCCACAGAATTGAAATCTTGGAGGCCGAAACCCACGAAAAGGGCATTAACATTGACCGCCTACAGAAAGAAGTAGAAAATCAAAAGAAAATAAATGAAACACTTAAACAACAAAATGAAAAACTTCAGTCAGGTTACTGTCACGAAAACGATCACATTAAAGAACGCTTGAATGACCTGGAACAATACGGCAGACGGAACAACATCCGCATTACAGGCATCGCTCACGACTCTGACAAACAAACCTCGGTCCAAACTACTAAACATGTGCTTGATATGTTTAAACTGAGGCTAAACCTAAATATATCTGAAGAGGACATTGACATCGCCCACAGAATTGGAAGCTTTGACGCCAGTAAAAACAGACCTATCATCGTACGGTTTGTTCAGAGACAGGTAAAAATGGATGTTATGAAACACACTGCCACTCTCAGGAAAATGAAGTGTGGGATTTATATGAACGAAGACTTGACTCCCCTTAACAACACAGTACTTGCTTCGGTTCGACGCAAGGCTCCTGATCAAGTCATTAACAGTTGGTCCTTTGAGGGAAAATTGTTTGCACGTTTCAAAGGGGAGACAACCGATGGTTCGAATGAAAAAAATTACGAGGACACATCATTTGTTAAACAAATAAAATACAAAGATTACATGCACTGGTTGAATCTTCCATGGCCAGAAAGTAACACCGATGTGAAACAGAGCTACAGTGACAAAGTTAAACAAGAGGACCATGATGGTCCTGAATCGCTCACCTATCCCCACATGACCCAGTGTTGAACTGAGTATGACGTCGTTATTTCTATTATTTGACATAGTGACCTAGTTTTTGAGCACATGTGACCTAGATATCATCAAGATAAAAAATTCTGACCAATTTTCATGAAGATCCATTGAAAAATATGGCCTCTAGAGAGGTCACAAGGTTTTTCTATTATTTGACCTAATGACCTAGTTTTTGAAGGCACGTGACCCACTTTTAAACCTGACCTAGATATCATCAAGGTCAACATTCTCACCAATTTTCATGAAGATCTCGTGAAAAATATGGCCTCTAGAGATGTCACAAGGTTTTCTATTTTTCGACCTACTGACCTATTTTTTGACCGCACGTGATCCAGTTACGAACCTGACCTAGATATCATCAAGCTGAACATTCTCACCAATTTTCATGAAGATCCATTGAGAAATATGGCCTCTAGAGAGGTCACAAGGTTTTTCTATTTTTAGACCTACTGACCTAGTTTTTGACCCCACGTGACCCAGTTTCAAACTTGACCTAGATATCATCAAGGTGAACATTCTGACCAATATTCATGAAGATCTCATGAAAAATATGGCCTCTAGAGAGGTCACAAGGTTTTTCTATTTTTAGATCTACTGACCTAGTTTTTAACCCCACGTGATCCAGTTTCGAACTTGACTTAGATATCATCAAGGTAAACATTCTGACTAATTTTCATGAAGAGCCATTGAAAAATATGGCCTCTAGAGAGGTCACAAGGTTTTTCTATTTTTAGACCTACTGACCTAGTTTTTGACCGCACGTGACCCAGTTTCGAATTTGACCTAGATATCATCAAGGTGAACATTCTGACCAATTTTCATGAAGATCCATTGAGAAATATGGCCTCTAGAGAGGTCACAAGGTTTTTCTATTTTTAGACCTACTGACCTAGTTTTTGACCCCACATGACCCAGTTTCGAACTTGACCTAGATATCATCAAGGTGAACATTCTGACCAATATTCATGAAGATCTCATGAAAAATATGGCCTCTAGAGAGGTCACAAGGTTTTTCTATTTTTAGATCTACTGACCTAGTTTTTAACCCCACGTGACCCAGTTTCGAACTTGACCTAGATATCATCAAGGTGAACATTCTGACCAATTTTCATGAAGATCCATTGAGAAATATGGCCTCTAGAGAGGTCAAAAGGTTTTTCTATTTTTAGACCTACTGACCTAGTTTTTGACCCCACGTGACCCAGTTTCGAACTTGACCTAGATATCATCAAGGTGAACATTCTGACCAATTTTCATGAAGATCCATTGAGAAATATGGCCTCTAGAGAGGTCACAAGGTTTTTCTATTTTTAGACCTACTGACCTAGTTTTTGACCCCACATGACCCAGTTTCGAACTTGACCTAGATATCATCAAGGTGAACATTCTGACCAATACTCATGAAGATCTCATGAAAAATATGGCCTCTAGAGAGGTCACATGGTTTTTCTATTTTTAGACCTACTGACCTAGTTTTTGACGGCACGTGACCCAGTTTCGAACTTGACCTAGAATTTACCAAGATGAACATTCTGACCCATTTTCATAAAGATCCCATGAAAAATGTGACCTCTAGAGATGTCACATGGAAAAGTTTACGGACGCACGCACGGACGCACGTACGCACGGACGACTGGGTTTCTTCTTTGTATATATATATATGGAATACTTAGATATAAAACACTGTGTTATAAATGAGTTTGTTTATATGATTTTGAGAGCGGAATCTCCTTCATCAGACGCTTACATAGATAGGAACGCGCGCACGTGCACGTATCGAGATCCCACCTTCCTGCTGTGGATATTAATTATATTTTCTGTTAGTCGTAAGAAATGTTCAGAGAATTAAATTTTCCTCAGATTTTCAATGACTTTTTTTTAAGATCTCTTAAACACAACTATATAAGACAAATACGATTTTTGAACGGACTTGTTTTTTTTTAGCAGACGCTTATATACATAGCAAGGAACGCGCGCACGTGCGCACACCGGGGTTTCGTCTTTGTATATAAATAGTATACTTAGATATAAAGCATTGTGTTATAAATGAGTTTTCAAGTTTACTTGTACTTTGGAAAACACACTCTAACCACTTGAGATGCATAATAAAGTTAAATATGTATTACAAACATCATGAAGGCAAATGATTTACTAGTAGATAGCAGTTTTAACGGAGATAACAAGTAAAAGTATTGAAAAATCTTGACTGTATTTTCTCCCTTAACTGTCCATAAAGTTATCCCTCACATTTCAATATGTATACATGTGCGTTTATAACTTTAGAAGGGAGGGGCTATTAAATGGACTTAACTCGTTTGGTTGCTTATTACACTTCTGAAGAAGACAACATGTATTCTTTTTTCTCAGTTTCGTTTTTCGGGGGAAAAGAGTTGCATACATTTTCTCCATAATTATATACTAGGATCAATCTCAGTTTGAAAGGCAATGAACATTTTTAAAAAAGAACTATTTTTATCTGTGTAAGATATAAGTAAATGTACACCAAACAACGAATATTCACTATGTATCATTTGCTATCTACTGTATGTATTCTTATTGTTATGTTAAGATACATTTAGTACATACGATTGTTATTAATTTGTAATGCCGAATTATCTTTTTGTAAACACTTTCCCTCAATTCTGTTGTTATTGTAGCAGTTTTAGCGTAACAAGACACTCTGCGCTGTCAATTTTGAATGTGTATGTTTACATTGTAGCAGTATTTTGAAAGTGTATGTTTATAGAATACCTGCAAATAATTTACCGTAGGGCAAAAAGGGTCTTAAATGCTATCAAAACATATATAGTCCATCTCATAGTCGTTGAAACTGTTGTTTTCTCTTATATTAAAATGTAACATTTTGAGGTAGCACGGGTATATAAACACTAATTGACCAATTGTAATTCGTTTCAGAATTTTTATTATGACATACAGGAAAACTACTTTAATGCAATATGTATAAAATTATGTTTATTGTTCGTTGTAGATTATACATACATACTAATATTGTCCAGTCGTAATCTGTTTCATTTTTCTATGTTGTTGTTTTGAAATACAGGAAAATTACATAAATGCAATATGTATGTCGCAAAGCAGCAAATTTGAAGATTATATCCATTGTTAGTTGTAGTACACATATCCACCTATTATCATGTTTACAGTTTCTGAAGGTCTTAAATTTTTTTTAAAGATACACATAGATATGCTTCAAACGTTTTTCTCTATCGGAAATTCTTCTATTAGTTCTTTCTTTTCTTCCTTTTCTGAGGTCTCATGGAAATCATGTCAGGCAACATTGAATATTGACGAAAATGAACCAACGCTCAGCCGATCTCTCGTTTTTTCTTGTAAGCATGGTATTTTAACTGAATATGACTACTAAAATATGTTCTTTGAATACTAAGGGACTCGGGGACATCAAAAAGAGAATTCATGTCTTAAACTGGTTAAAAGTTAGTGAATTTGATATTTGTCTTCTTCAGGAATTGCACTGTAAGAAATCGGAAAGTGAAAAATGGAAAAGTATATGGGGTTCAAATGTTTTTCTTAGCGGAAACAGTACTAACAGCAAAGGAGTCGGTATATTATTAAGTGATTCATACGAAATAACAAAACATGAAGAGATAGTGGAGGGCCGCCTGCAATGTTTAACGGTAACAATAAACGAAACGGTACTAGTTATAATCAATGTATATGGACCAAATATGGAAGATATAGAATTTTTCAATATTCTCGAACGACTCATAGCGGATAATGATGACAAAACACTTATAATTGGGGGAGATTTTAATGTTATTCTGGATACTGATATGGATAAGAAAAATGGCAAAAAAGACACAAATATGCGCTGTAGAAATAAAATAAAAAACATTGTTGAAAACTTTGAATTAGTAGATATATGGCGTGTTTTACATCCACAAACAAAAAAATTTACATGGCACTCTAATCACAAACCTCCTATTTTTTGTCGGTTAGATTATTTTCTTATTTCATCAAATATTTCTAACAGAGTTAAAAATACGAAGATAACGACCGGTATCAGGTCAGATCATTCATTAATCACTGTTGATATTGACTTAACCTCTCAGACTCGTGGCCCAGGTTATTTTAAACTAAACAACTCAATCTTATTTGACGAAAAATATCAAACGGATATAAAGAAAGCAATAAATGAAACTGTGGAAATAAATCATGAAGCTAATGCCAATACATGTTGGGAGTTAATAAAAGGTTCTATCAGAAATGTAACAATAAAGTATTGCTCCTTTAAAAAGAAAAATGATTCATTAAGGGAAAAGCAGCTTATAAAAAGTATTGATACCTTACACGAACAATTTGAGAATAATGAATCAAATGAACAGCTAACTGATCAAATTAAAAGTAAAAAAGAGGAACTAGATAGCATTACTCAATATAAAGCACAAGGCTGTTTCATTAGGGCAAAAGCACAGTATATAGAAGGCATGGACAAAAATACCAAATATTTTTCTAACTTAGAAAAAAAGAAAAGTGAAAACAAATTAATAACAAGATTAAACGTACACGGAAATGAAATAACAAACGAAAAAGAAATATTACAAGAAACGAAACTTTTTTATGAAAAACTGTATAAAAAAGACACGCTGTCAAATACTGAACTTTACAACTTTCCAGAAAATAACAAAAAACTTAACGAGGTTCAAAAACAGTCGTGTGAAGGTTTCTTAGCAGAAAGCGAATGTGCAAATGCACTCTTAAACATGCAAAACAACAAGAGCCTGGGATCTGATGGACTGACTACAGAATTCTACAAAATATTTTGGCCAGAACTAAAGAAACATTTTATTCAGTCTATCAATTATTCTTATAACTTAGGTCACTTAACTCAACTACAAAAACAAGGAATTATAAATCTGATACCAAAGAAAGATAAAGATCTGTCATCTCCTAACAACTGGAGACCTATTTCTCTTTTAAACATTGACTATAAAATTGCAACTAAAGCAATAGCAAATAGAATAAAAAATATACTGTCTGATATAATAGATGAGTCGCAAACTGGTTTCATTAAATGGAGATATATTGGAGAAAATATAAGATTAATTTATGATATAATTGATATTTTAAATGGAAATAATAAGCCTGGCCTACTTTTCTTCGCCGATTTTGAAAAAGCATTTGACAGTCTAGATCACGATTTTCTTATGAAAACTCTTGAATACTTTAATTTCGGAACTTCTTTAAGACAGTGGGTGACTACTTTTTATAACGATATGCAAGGCTGTGTTTCAAATAATGGACATCTGTCTGAATATTTCCGTATAAGTCGTGGCGTAAGACAAGGCTGCCCTCTCTCTCCCTATCTCTTTATCATAGCGATAGAAATTCTCTCTCTAAAAGTAAAACATGAGCCCCATATAAAAGGTGTAACCTTAACAAACCATGAGATTAAAGAATCACTTTTTGCTGACGATGCAACATTCATCTTAGATGGGTCAGAAAAATCTTTTAACTGTTTGCTAAGCAAAATCGAAGAATTTAGTCAATTTTCCGGATTAAAACTAAACACAAAAAAGTCAACTATTTTACGAATCGGGTCCCTAAAACACACAGACAAAATATTTTGCAAGATGAAATCATTTAATTGGACATCTGACAAAGCCACAACGCTAGGAATTGTATTTACAAATCAAAAGAATAGAGTGGAGTTGAATTTAAATAATAAATTAGAACAGTTATATCTCTGCTTAAATAGATGGCAAAAACACAAACTAACTTTACTTGGAAAAATTACAGTTATAAAGACCTTCGCTCTACCTAAAATAATATACCCTTTGACGGTCCTTGAAAATCCTCCAGAACATATACTGACAAATATAACAAAACGTATATATTCTTTTCTGTGGGATAATAAACCAGAAAAAATCGCACGAAATGTAATAAAAAAAGAATATGCAGAAGGCGGACTTAAGATGATAGATATAAAAGCATATATAAGCTCAATAAAAGCAAGCTGGGTAAAGCGCATAACAAATATTGAAAATACAGGCTTCTGGAAAGATATATACAAAAAAGAAATACAAAAATTTGGCGGTAACTTGATATTTGAAGCAAACATCTTTGAAAACGATATAAAAGGAAAAATAAAAAACACATTCCTAAAAGACGTACTTATAAGTTGGGCACGTATAAACTTCAACTCAGATGTAGGAAGTGTGTCAAATGAAATCATATGGAACAACTCTTTTATCAAAAATGAAAATAAAACCATGTACTATAATGAATGGTTTACAGCCGGAGTTAAATACATTAAAAATATATACGACTTTAGAAAAAATCAGTTTTTGCCATTTGTAACAGTTCAAAATTAGTTTAATCTAAACAATTCAGAGTTCCTTAATTATCATACAATCGTCTCTAATATTCCAAGTGAATGGAAGGAAAAGCTAAAAAATGATAATCAATATGATGAGACAGAGGCATTATTTGCAACTATTCAGAAAGTTAAAAAACCAAATAAATTACTTTATAAACAATATCGGAGAAAACAAAACACAATGACAATAAACAAATCTGAAATTAAATGGAATAATGTCTATGAAAATTTAAATTGGAGAATGATATATAGTGCGACTTTTTCTAGTTGTATAGACTCAAAATTAAGGGTTTTCCAATATAAATATCTTAAAAGGATTATAGCAACTAATCAGTTTCTGCATAAATGCAAAATAATCGAATCTAGCTTATGCGATTTTTGTAACATGGAGATAGAATCTTTGAACCATCTCTTTTGGGAATGCCAAATCGTACAAGACTTTTGGTCATGTATCAAACAATTCTTAAATAACAAAGGTATAGAATATACATTAAACCTCCAAAATGTTTCATTTGATTCACAAACAAAATCTCCAACTCAACAGATAATAAATTACATCATAATCTTAGCAAAATACTTTATATATAAATGCAAATTAGGAAATCATAATCCAAGGATTGAATCGTTTATTAATTATATCAAAACAATGAAAGAAATTGAAAAGCACATAGCATTAAAAAAGAATAAAATAACCAGCTATAACAAAAAATGGGATCGACTGCCGCTATAAATTGCGACATTCCAACATTTTGGAGATCTAAGTGAAGGATACTGTTACTTTCTTCGGACCATTTTAGTTACCTTTTTTTCTTGAATTATCTCTTTCCAACTCATACTCTAACTCTCTGACGCCTTTAGACTCTTATCTCATAACAAAACATCATACTTTACACGCCTACATTCAAATCATCATACAATCATAATATATTGAACTACACACTGACGTATATTTGAATGTTCTTTTAGTTTTTTGTTTACAATCATATTATACATGTTATATTGAATTACGTACTGATGTATATTTGAATGATTTTTTTTTCTCTGTTCACTGATCTATTCAGACGTATGTATCTATATATGTATATATGTTATGTGTGTGTAAAGTTTTGAATAAACGGGCTATATTCTTTGTAGCTCAAAAAAAAAAAAAAAAAAAAAAAAAAAATCAAATCATAAATAAAGCTGCTATTGTGCAGACAAGGTCAAAATAGCTTATTCTGGCCCCTTTAGGGCTATAACTCTGGAACCTTTAATGGGATCTGGCCAGTTCAAGAAAGGAACCGAGATCTTATGGTGATACAAGTTTTGTGCAAGTTTGGTTAAAATAAAATCATAAATGAAACCACTATCGTGCAGACAAGAAATTGTTGACGGAAACACGGACTAACGACGGACGACGGATGAAGGGTGATCACAAAAGCTCACCTTGTCACTATGTGACAGGTGGTGACAGGTGAGCTAAAAATCAAATCATAAATAAAGCTTTTATTGTGCAGACAAGCTCAAAATAGCAAATTTTGGACCTTTCAGGGTCCATAACTCTGGAACCCATAATGGAATCTGGCCAGTTCCAGGAAGGAACCAAGATCTTATGGTGATACAAGTTGTGTGCAAGTTTTGTAAAACTCAAATCATAAATAAAGCTGCTATTGTGCAGACAAGGTCAAAATAGCTAATTTTGGCCCTTTCAGGGGCCATAACTCTGGAACCCGTAATGGGATCTGGCCAGTTCAACAAAGGAACCGAGATCTAATGGTGATACAAGTTGTGTGCAAGTCTGGTTAAAATAAAATCATAAATGAAACCACTATCGTGCAGACAGAAAATTGTTGACGGACGGACGGACTGACGACGGACGACGGGCGATCACAAAAGCTCACCTTGTCACTACGTGACAGGTGAGCTAAAAACGCGGACAGTCTTAAAAAATTTCATTTTGAATACATGAAGAAAATCGATAAATAATATAGAAAATTGTTAAATCACCATCATAAATATACGACATTTAAAAGGAAGAACATTCTCAATATGGTTTTCAGTGCGTCGAATCTTTGTTAATTCCGATGAACTGAGTGTGATGATTTCGAAAAACCGCTGCATTTTTTCACAAAACTGGGCCTGTTGTTTGATTTTTATTCATTCAAATGTTCATGTCATCCGCTTAATTTTTGTTTGTTTGTTTTGGGTTTAACGCCGTTTTTCAACAGTATTTCAGTCATGTAATGGCGGGCAGTTAACCTAACCAGTGGTCCTGGATTCTGTACCAGTACTAACTTGTTCTCTGCAAGTAACTGCCAACTTCCCCACATGAATCAGAGGTGGAGGACTAATGATTTCAGACACAGGGGTGTGGAATTCCTATGTCCGACTTGTCCGACTCGGGACTTTTTGACTGCGGACAAGTGAGTTTTCGCATTCCGTTTGTCCGCGGACAAGCACAAATTTTCTGGTTTGAAATGAAAAAAGGAAAGAATAATTTAGGAACGCTGAACAGTACTTCAACTTTAGGGAGTTTATAAAAGAAATTGATGTACGAAACGGATGTTTCACCCGCCAAGGGCTTCTCGATTTCTCCAGTTTTGGGAAAACCATACTGTGTCTAAATTTAGCAGCTCTTTCTCTGCATTCTGATTGGTCATGATATCATGATCTCGCGTGACTTTTGCACACGGTAACTTGTCGAATAGAAACCGGAAACGTAAACAATTATCACAATGTTTTGGACAAATTTGTTAAACGGTTACAGCTTCGTCTGCCAACAAAAATTAAAGTAAACAGTCAAAACACAATTAAAGAGCTCGCTAGTACGAGTCAGGAAGTTTCATGTTTGTTTTTCTAACAGTCAGAAAGTGCCATGCTTTCTCACATGGGTTCACATGGCATGATGAGCAGTCTTTAGGTATTTAATTCTGTTGAATGTTCGATGGCCTCGCGGACGAACACAAGCTAAAGTGTCGAAAGCTTATTTTTTGAAACAGCTACAGCACAGACTACAGTATTACACTTTGTTATGTTCGCTTATGTTACTACTTGTAGATTATTGTCCAAAATAAAGAATTATTTGCATGCTAAAATGTTGAAATTCTGGACAAGTAAGTTTTGACTGCGGACAAGTAGATTTTTAAGTTTCATTTGTCCGTGGACAAGTGAAAAATATTGGGATTTCCACACCCCTGAGACACAATGTCGTTTATCAAATATGTATAACATAACGAATACCGTGGTATATCGAGTAGCGTTATAACAGGTTTCGAGTGTACTTATTGACCTCAATATCAACAGGGGTCATCTGCTGGTCATGATCAACCTCCCGATTAAGTTTCGTGATCCTAGGCCCAAGCGTTCTCAAGGCATAGTCCGGAAAGCGTTTAACTGTACAGGGTCAATGTTACCTTGACCTTTGGCCTACTGACCTCAAAATCTATTGGGGTCATCTACTTGTCATGACCAACCTCCCTATCAAGTTTCATGATCCTAGGCCCAAGCATTCTCAAGTAATTGTCTGGAAACGGTTTAAATGTTCCTGGTCACTGTAACCTTGACCTTTGACCTTCTGACCTCAAAATCAATAGGGGTCATCTGCTGGTCATGATGAACCTCTCTATCATCTTTCATGACCCTTGGCCCAAGCGTTCTGAAGTTATCGTCCAGATACTGTTCAACTGTTTCTGGCCAATGTGACCTTGAACTTTGACCTAATGACCTCAAAATCAATAGGGGTCATCTCCTGGTCATGATCAATCTCCCTATCAATTTTCCTGATCTTAGGCCCAAACCTTCTTATCACCCAGAAACCATTTTACTGTTCCTGGTCACTGTGGCCTTGATCTTTGACCTACTGATCTCAAAATTAATAGGGGTCATCTGCTGGTCATGACCAACCTCCCTATCATCTTTCATGATCCTAGACCCAAGCAATCTTGAGTTATCATCTGGAAACTGTTTAACTGTTCCAGGTCAGTGACCTTGATCTTTGACAAACTGACCTCAAAATCAATAGGGGTCATCTGCTGGTCATGACCAACCTCCCTATCACCTTTTATGATCCTAGACCTAAGTGTTCTTGAGTTATCATCCGGAAACCGTTTAACTGTTCAGGGTCACTGTGACCTTGACCTTTGATATACGGACCTCAAAATCAATACAGGTCATCTGCTGGTCATGACCAACCTCCCTATCACCATTTATGATCCTAGGCCCAAGCGTTCTTGAGTTATCATCCGGAAACCGTTTAACTTTTCAGCATCACTGTGAACTTAACCTTTGACATACGAATCTCAAAATTAATAGGGGTCATCTGCTGGTGATGACCAACCTTCCTATCAAGTTTCATAACCTAGGCCCAAGCGTTTTTGATTTATCATCCGGAAACGGATTGGTCTATATTCCGACTGACCGACCCACATCTGCAAAACAATATACCCCTCCTTCGAAGGGGGACATAAAAATACAGCCTCTATCGCATACACAAGATTTCTCTTTGATTTGACCTAGTGACCTAGTTTTTCATCCCAGATGACTCAATTTCGAACTTGGCCTAGATTTCATCAAGGTTATCATTCTGACCAAAATTCATGAAGATCGATTGGAAAATACAGCCTTTATCGCATACACAAGGTTTTTCTTTGATCTGACCTTGTGACCTAGTTTTTGAACCCAGATGACCCATAAATCTTGCAAAAAGCAGAACAGAGTTATGTTTCTTGTTGTACATGGTAAGCTTATAATAGTGAACAAGAGTTGTAAATTTTAAAGCAATAGCTTTGATAGTTTATGAGAAAAGCTGACCTAAACAAAACTTAACCAATTAATCTGATTTTCTAAGTCCAAAAGGCGCAATAATTCTTGAAAAAAAAGGCAGGATGGAGTTATGTTTCTTGATGTACAGGGTCAACTTATGATGGTGAACAACTGTTGCAAGTTTCAAAGCAATAGCTTTGATAGTTTAGGAGAAAAGTTGACCAAAACATAAAACTTAACCAAGAAAGCTGATATTTTCTAAGTACAAAAGGGACCATAATTGTTGCAAAAAGCAGGATGGAGTTATGTTTCTTGCTGTGCAGGGTCAGTTATTGATGGTGAACAAGTGTTGCAAATTTCAAAGCAATACCTTTGATCGTTTAGGAGAAAAGCTGACCTAAACATAAAACTTAACCAGGCAACGCCGACACCGACACCAATCAAGTGATGACAATTACTCATTGATTGAAGAATGGGGTCAAAATATTACCACAGATATTCAGACAAAAGAAGATTAGACAAACAATGTTCCTGTATTTGTGGATTTCGATAAGTCTTGCACTAAATGGCAATGTGTGAACCAATTTCAAAGTCCAACTAGAATGTGTCTGTAGGACACAGGGTGTGCCCCCCACTGGTACATTTGTCACAAATAAGGGGTAATCATTTAAATGTTTGCAGTCTTAATGGGGTATAGCCTCAAAAAAATTTTTTATGAAATGGATTCATTATTCTATACCATATACTTTTTGAGCTATGAGCATCACAAATCACAAACAAAAAATCCACTATTTTGGCTATTTCAAGGGCCATAACTCTGTAATAAACGCTAAAATTCTCATGAAGAATGCAAGGTCACATTATGATAAAGACTCAAGCAAGGTTTCATGAATTTACATTATTATATAATAAGTACTTTTTGAGTGAGGCACATAATCAGGTGAAAATGAACATTTTTTCACTATTTCAGGGGCCATAACTTTGGAAATAAGGGTTGGACCCAGATGAACAAGGCAGTCTGAAAGAAAGCTAAATCCCCCGCCACTGCTATGGATAGTGAAAGGGTAAACCTTTGATTTTAGCTGTGACCTTGACCTTGAACTGACATGGCTGACTCATGAATTCTGCACAACGTCTTGATGAGCTGATCATTTGACCCAAGTTTCATGAAAATCCTTCAAGGGGTTTAGGAGATACAGAGCTGAAACCTTTGACCTTCAGTTGTGACCTTGACCTTGAGTTGACATGGCTGACTCATGAGTTCTTGATGAGGTGATCATTTGACCCAAGTTTGATGAAAATCCTTCAAGGGGTTTAGGAGATACAGAGTGGACACAAAATGGAAGGCTCAAACCTTCGACCCTTAGTTGTGACCTTGATCTTGAGCTGGCATGGTTGACTCATAATTTCTGCACATCGTTTTGATGAGGTAATCATTTTACCCAAGTTTTATAAAATTCCTTCAAGGGGTTTAAGAGATATAGAGCGGACACGAAATGGAAGGCTCAAATCTTTGACCTTCAGTTGTGACCTTGACCTTGAGCCGACATGGCTGACTCATAAGTTCTGCACATCGCCTTGATGAGGTGATCGTTTGACCAAAGTTTGATGAAAATCCTTCAAGGAGTTTAGGAGATATAGAGCGGACACAAAATAGAAGGCTAAAATCTTTGACCCTAAGTTGTGACCTTGACCTTGAGTCGGCATGACTGACTCATGGGTTCTCAGTGATTTTTTTACTTTTTTTGGCAACAGCCCTTGCCTTTTCAATTGGGAATTTTTAGCGCGATAAACTTCAAAATTGGGAAAAATGAACAAACCTTAATAAAGAAATCATTTTGAAAAGTTTTATTTTAAGGTAAATTTATTTCATTCAAATATGCACTGAGGTTGAACAGACAGGACAGACAGGTTATTTTTTGATGTCACAGGATCTGATAGCTTAGGGTCACCATGAGCTTCTGTTGATTTCTGAGGGTCATTTTGTGGGGACTCAGATTTCTTGGACAGATCACTTTGCTTTTCTGACGTTTGATTTGAATTTAATTCTCTTTAACTTTACCAAAAGATGTTCGAATGACCGGAATACCGATGACGTGTTTAAGTTTTATTTTCTTATTATAATATTTGGAATTATGCGACATTTTTCGATAATTTAGGTAAGTTTCTAACAATTTTTTTTTCCGACTCATTTTGACGCATGAAAAAGCGTTTAGCGACCGTGATGAAAGTCATACTAAATGCCGTACTATGCTGTGACCCGTTTTATATAAACAACGCGTTTCGAGTTGGCAACAAAATTCTGCGAATAAACCATAATTAGAGTCAGAATTTTTATGATTATTTGCATCGTTTTAGTTCAACTTTCACAAGAAATCAATCTAATTGGGAAAAATCATCTTGTTTTGGGGAATTTTTAAGCATTTTTTGGGAATTTTGACCATTTTTGTCAGTTGGGAAAACGCCGAATTTCGGAGTCAAATCGGCGCCAAAAAAATCACTGCAACTTCTGCCCATCGTCTTGATGAGGTGATCATTTGACCCAAGTTTGATAAAATTCCTTCAAGGGGTTTAGAAGATATAGAGCGGACACAAAATGGAAGGCTCAAACCTTTGACCTAGAGTTGTGACCTTGACCTTGAGCCAACAAGGCTGACCCATTGGTTCTGCACATCGTCTTGGTGAAGTGATCATTTGACCCAAGTTTCATGAAAATCCTTCAAGGAGTTTAGAAGGTATAGAGCGGACACAAAATGGAAGGTTCAAAACCTTTGACCCTAAGTTGTGACCTTGACCTTGAGCCGGCATGGCTGACTCATGGGTTCTGCACATCGTCTTGATGAGGTGATCATTTGACCCAAGTTTTATAAAATTCCTTCAAGGGGTTTATGAGATATAGAGCGGACACAAAATGGCAGGCTCAAACCTTTGACCTTGAGTTGTGACCTTGACCTTGAACCGACAAGGCTGTCTCATGGGTTCTGCACATCGTCTTGATGAGGTGATCATTTTACCCAAGTTTCATGAAAATCCTTCAAGGGGTTAAGGAGATATGGACCGGACACGATTTTGTTACGGACGGAAGGACAGACGCAGACCATTCCTATAATCCCTCGGCCACGGCAGGGGATTAAAAATAGGAGGTGTGCAAGTTCATATCATGATTAAGACTCATGCAAGGTTTCATGAATTTATATCAAATACCTTTTTAGCTAGGCGTGTCACAAGGTGAAAATGTGCTTTTTTGACTATTTCAGGGGCCATAACTCTAGAAATAGGGGGCGGACCGAGATGAAAAATAGGAGGTGCGCAAGTTCATATCATGATTAAGATTCATGCAAGGTTTCATGAATCTATGTCAAATACTTTAGCTAGGCGTGTCACAAGGTTAAAATGTGCATTTTTGACTATTTCAGGGGCCATAACTCTAAAATTAGGGGGCGGAGCCAGACGAAAAATAGAAGGTGCGCAAGTTCATATCATGATAAAGACTCAGGCAAGGTTTCATTAATTTATATCAAATACTTTTTGAGCTAGGCGTGCCATGAACTTTGCACGGACGCGCAGATAAGAGTAAATCTATATGCCCCCACCTCTGACAGCGGGGGGGGGGGGGGGGTACAAAAAGGGCCATAATTCAACCAAACTAGAAAATGCTTTTGTAAAAAAGCGCATGTCTCCCCCAATGTAAAGTCCTATAGGCAAGAAGTCAATAGGGGTCAGGAGCGAAAGTCAAAGAGACACTGATGGTTGGCTGCAATAGGGATCATCTACTTGGCATGTCCAGTCATCCCGCTAAATTTCAACACTCGTGGCCTAGTGGTTCTCAAGTCACTGTTCAGGCTCCTGTGTGTTGACCTTTGATCAAGTGACCTCAAAATAAATAGGGGTCATCTACTCTGCATGTCCAATCATCCTATTAAGTTTCAACATTGTAGGTCAAGTGGTTCTCAAGTTATTTCCAAACTAGAAATGTGTCCATGGGACACAAATGCCCCCACTACATGACATTAGTCAGGGGCCAGAACTCCTACAATACTGAATGAATCCAGATGCGAAACCCCAGGTGCACAACTACACATGCTGACCAACATTCCTGTAAACTTTGGTGATTCTAGGTCAAATACTTTTGGGGCTATGCGCGACACAACATTAAAATGACCAATTTTTTACTAAGTCAGGGGCCATAACTCCTACATAACTGGATGAATCCGGACGCGAAACCCCAGGTGCACAACTACACATGCTGACCAACATGCCTGTAAAGTTTTGTGACTCTAGGTCATATACTTTTGGAGCTAGGCACGACACAACATTAAAATGACCAATTTTTACAAAGTCAGGGGCCATAACTTCTACATGACTGAATGAATCCGGACGCGAAACCCCAGGTGCACAACTACACATGCTGACCAACATTCCTGTAAAGTTCTGTGACTCTACGTCAAATACTTTCAGAGCTACGCGCGACACAACATTTTCAGAAGGACGGACGGACAGACGGACGGACGGACAAGAGCAAATCTATATGCCCCCCCCCCAAAGTGGGGGCATAAAAATGATTTTACATGAACAGGCCACTGTGACCTTGACCTTTAATAGACTGACCCCAAAATCAATAGGGGTCATCTACTCTGCATGTTCAATCATCCTATGAAGTTTCAACATTCTGGGTCAAGTGGTTCTCAAGTTATTGATGGGAACTGGTTAACAAGGTTCAGGCCCCTGTGACCTTGACCTTTAACGGAGTGACCCCAAAAACAGTAAGGTCATTTACTCTGCATGAACAATCATCCTATGAAGTTTCAACATTCTGGGTCAAGAGGTTCTCAAGTTATTGATTGGAAATGGTTTTCCATGTTCAGGCCCCTGTGGCCTTGACCTTTAACAGAGTGACCCTAAAATCGTTAGGGTTCATCTACTCTGCATGACCAATCATCCTATGAAGTTTCATCATTCTGGGTCAAGTGGTTCTCAAGTTACTGACCGGAAATGGTTTTCAATGTTCGGGCCCCTGTGACCTTGACCTTTCACAGAATGACCCCAAAATCATTAGGGGTCATCTACTCTTTATGACCAATCATCCTATTAAGTTTCAACATTCTGGGTCAAGTGGTTCTCAAGTTAATGACCGGAAATGGTTTTCAATGTTCAGGCCCCTGTGACCTTGACCTTTAATGGAGTGACCCCAAAATCGATAGGGGTCATCTACTTTGCATGTACAATCATCCTATGAAGTTTCAACATTCTGGGTCAAGTGGTTCTCTAGCTATTGATCAGAAATGGTTTTCAATGTTCAGGCCCCTGTGACCTTGACCTTTGATGGAGTGATCCCATAATCAATAAGGGTCATCTACTCTTTATGACCAATCATCCTATCAAGTTTCAACATTCTGGGTCAGGTGGTTCTCTAGTTATTGATTGGAAATGGTTTTCAATGTTCAGGCCCCTGTGACCTTGACCTTTGACAGAGTGACCCCAAAATCAATAGGGGTCATCTACTCTTCATGACCAATCATCCTATGAAGTTTCAACATTCTGGGTCAAGTGGTTCTCTAGTTATTGATCGGAAATGGTTTTCAATGTTCAGGCCCCTGTGACCTTGACCTTTGAAGGAGTGACCCCAAAATCAATAGGGGTCATCTACTCTTCATGACCAATCATCCTATGAAGTTTCAACATTCTGGGTCAAGTGGTTCTCTAGTTATTGATCGGAAATGGTTTTCAATGTTCAGGCCCCTGTGACCTTGACCTTTGATGGAGTGACCCCAAAAACAACAGGGGTCGTCTACTCCAGCAGCTTACAACCCTATGAAGTTTGAAGGTTCTAGGTCAAATGGTTCTCCAGTTATTGCTCGGAAATGAAGTGTGACGTACGGACGGACGGACGGACAGGGCAAAAACAATATGTCTCCTGGGGGAGACATAAATAGTTGTCAGAGTTATGTACTCTTGCCTACAGATTGAAATCATGATGATAAACAAGTGTTCAAAGTTTAAAAGCAATATGTCAAAACTATTTGACAAAACGTGGACTTGTATGAAATCGGAACAAATTTCCAAGTCCAACAAGAGCTGTCTCCATAGGATGACACATGCCCCCGATGGCACTTTGAATGAATAGTTATGGCCAATGTTAGAGTTTAGGACCTTTGACCTACGGACCTGGGTCTTGCACGCGACACGTCGTCTTACTGTGCCACACTTTCATGGGTAGTTATTTTAAAATCCATGCATGAATGACAAAGATATGGACCGGACATGCCCATCATTGCACTATCATGAAATATGACCTTTAACGTCTAAGTGTGACCTTGACTTCTGAGCCACTGACCTGGGTCTTGCGCGCGACACTTTGTCTTACTGTGGTACACATTCATGCCCAATAATTTTAAAATCCATGCATGAATGACAAAGATATGGACCGGACACGCCCATCAATGCACTATCATGAAATATGACCGTTAACGTCTAAGTGTGACCTTGACCTTTGAGCTACAGACCTGGGTCTTGCGCGCGACACGTCGTCTTACTGTGCCACACATTTATGTGTAGTTACTTGAAAATCTATCTATGGATGACAAAGATATGGACCGGACAAGCCCATAAATGCACTATCATCAAAAATGACTTTTAACGTCTAAGTGTGACCTTGACCTTTGAGCTACGGACCTGTGTCTTGCGCGCGACACATCGTCTTACTGTGGTACATATTCATGCCCAAAAATTTTAAAATCCATGCATGAATGACAAAGATATGGACCGGACACGCCCATCAATGCACTATCATGAAATATGACTTTTAACGTCTAACTGTGACCTTGACCTTTGAGCTACGGACCTGGGTCTTGCGCGCGACACGTCGTCTTACTGTGGTACACATTCATGCCAAGTTATTTGAAAATCCATCCATGGATGACAAAGATATGGACCGGACACGAAAATTGCGGACAGAATGACAGACGGTTCAAAAACTATATGCCTCCCTTCGGGGGCATAAAAAGGGCCATAATTCAGCCAAAATAGATGACAGAGTTATGTTCTCTTTCCTACAGATAGAGACTATTATACTGAACAAGTGATAAAAGTTTTTAAGCCATATGTCAAACACTTTACACAAAATATAAACTGGTACGAAAAACAAAACCATGATTTCTAAGTCAAAAGGGGGCCCAAAATTTCAGCCAAAATCCTTGAGGGGTTTTATGTGCTCTTGCCTATAAATGGTCTGGTGATGGAAAAACAAGTGTGAAAGTTTCATAGCTTTATTCAAAAGACTTTGTCAAAATGGGGGACTGGTACGAAAAACTTACCCAGGGTGCGCGCCAAGGCCGTGGTGAGTAGGATAGCTCTACTTATTCTTCGAATAGTCGAGCTAAAAATGGTTGCCAATTTGATCAAATATTTAAATGCTCGTAACTTTCTCATTTTTACTCCAATTTTGAAAATTCTTTCACAATTGATGAAATCCCAGCTGACGAAGCTACATAAGAACTAGAATGTGTCTGTAGGACACAGGGTGTGCCCCCCAGGTACATTAGTCCACAAAAAAGGGGGCAATAATTCAAATTTTTTGCAGCCCATAATGGGGTACGCCTCAACAAAATTTTATGAAAAGGGTTCTTTATTTAGGCCCTATATTTTTTGAGCTATGAGCATCCCCAAAACACAAAAAATCCACTATTCTGGCTATTTCAAGGGCCATAACTCTGTAATAAGAGTAAGATTCTCAAGAAAAATGCCAGGAGTGAAAGGCCACATCATGATAAGACTCCTGCAAGGTTTCCTGAATTTAATTTTAATACTTTTGAGCTAGGCACATAATCAGGTGAAAAAGTGCATTTTTTTACTATTTCAGGGGCCATAACTTTAAAAATAGGGGGGGAACCAGCCAAAAAATTAGAGGTGTGGGAAGTTTTTACCATGATAAAGACTTATGCAAGTTTTCAACCATTTATATTAAATACTTTTTGAGCTAGGCGCGTCACAAGGTGAAAATGTGCATTTTTGACTATTTCAGGGTCCATAACTCTAACAAGAGGACCATGATGGTCCTGAATCGCTCAAACCCCTTCCACATGATCCAGTTTGGGGTATGGGCGTCGTTTTTTCTATTTGACATAGTGACCTAGTTTTTTGAGCTCATGTGACCCAGTTTTGAACTTGACCTAGATATTATCAAGATAAAAATTATGACCAATTTTCATGAAGATCCATTGAAAAATATGGTCTCTAGAGAGGTCAAAATGTTTTTCTATTTCAAGACCTACTGACCTAGTTTTTGATCGCAGTTGACCCAGTTTCAAACTTGATCCAGATATCATCAAGATAAACATTCAGACCAACTTTCATACAGATCCCATGAAAAATATGGCCTCTAGAGGGGTCACAACGTTTTTTTCATTATTTGACCTACTGACCTACTTTTTGGATGGCACTGACCCACTTTCGAACTTGACTAGATATCATCAAGGTGAACATTCTGACCAATTTTATGGAGATCCATTCAAAAGTATGGCCCCTAGAAAGATCAAAAGGGTTTTTTTTTCTATTTTTAAACCTACTGACCTATTTTTTTGAACGCACATGACCTGTTTGGAACTTGACCTAGATATCATCAAGATGAACATTCAGACCAATTTTCTTTGAAGATCCAGGAAAATATGGCCTTTAGAGAGGTCACAAGGTTTTTCTATTATTTGACCAACTGACCTAGTTTTTGATGGCACGTGACCCCCCTTCAAACTTTACCCAGATACAAGATGAACATTCAGACCAACTTTCATACAGATCCCATGGAAAATATGGCCTCCCAGAGAGTCACAAGGTTTTTTTATTTTTTGACCTACTGACCTGTTTTTGATGGCACATGACCACTTTCAAAATTGACTTAGATATCATCAAGGTGAACATTCTGACAAATTTTCATGAAAACTTCATGAAATATATGGCCTCAAAAGAAAATCACAAGGTTTTTCTTTTTTTAGACCCACTGACCTAGTTTTTGACCCCCATGGACCCAGTTTCGAACTGCTAGATATCATCAAGGTGAACATTCTGACCAACTTCATAAAGATCCCATGAAAAAGGTGACCTCTAGATGGTCCAAGCAAAATTTACGGACGCACGGACGGACGACGGACACCGCGTGATCACAAAAGCTCACCTTGTCACTTTGTGACAGGTGAGCTAAAAATAGGGGGCATAGCCAGACGAAAAATAGGAGGTACGCAAATTCATATCTTGATATAGACTCATGCAAGGTTTCATCAATTTATATGAAAATACTTTTTAGCTAGGGGTGCACAAGGTGAAAATGTGCATTTTTGACTATTTCAGGGCCATAACTCAAAAAATAGGAGGCAGACCCAAAGAAAAATAGGAGGAGCGCAAGTTCTTATCTGATTAATACACATGCAAGGTTTCATGAATCTATATCAAATACTTTTTGAGCTAGGCGTGTCACAAGGGGGGAAAATGTGCATTTTTGACTATTTCAGGGGCCATAACTCAAAAATAGGGGGCGGAGCCAAATGAAAAATTTGGAGGTGCGCAAGTTCATATCATGATAAAGTTTTCATGCTAGGTTCACAATTTATATGAAATACTTTTGAGCTAGGGTGTCACAAGTGAAAATGTGCATTTTTGACTATTTCAGGGGCCATAACTTTGAAAATAGGGGGCGGACCCAAATGAAAAATAGGAGGTGCGCAAGTTCATATCATGATTAATATACATGCAAGGTTTCATGAATCTATATCAAATACTTTTTGAGCTAGGCGTGTCACAAGGTGAAAATATGCATTTTTGACTATTTCAGGGGCCATAACTCTAAAAATAGTGGGCAGAGCCAGATGAAAAATAGGAGGTGCGCAAGTTCATATCATGATAAAGACTCATGCAAGGTTTCATCAATTTATATGAAATACTTTTTGAGCTAGGCGTGTCACAAGGTGAAAATGTGCATTTTTGACTATTTCAGGGGCCATAACTCTGAAAATAGGGGGCGGACCAAAATGAAAAATAGGAGGTGCGCAAGTTCATATCATGATTTATACACATGCAAGGTTTCAAGAATCTATATCAAATACTTTTTGAGCTAGGCGCGTCACAAGGTGATAATGTGCATTTTTGACTATTTCAGGGGCCATAACTCTAACAAGAGGACCATGATGGTCCTGAATCGCTCACCTGTTCCCACATGACCCAGTTTTCAGTATGAAGTCGTTTTTTCTATTATTTCACATAGTGACCTAGTTTTTAAGCTCATGTGACCCAGTTTTGAATTTGATCTAGATATCATCAAGATAAAAATTCTGACCAATTTTCATGAAGATCCATTGAAAAATATGGCCTCTAGAGAGATCACAAGGTTTTTCTATTATTTGACTTATTGACCTAGTTTTCAAAGGTACGTGACCCTGTTTTGAACTTGACCTAGATATCATCAAGGTGAACATTCTGACCAATTTTCATGAAGATCTCATGAAAAATATGGCCTCTAGAGAGGTCACAAGGTTTTTCTATTTTTATACCTACTGGCCTAGTTTTTGACCGCATGTGACCCAGTTTTGAAACTGACCTAGATACCATCAAGGTGAACATTCAGACCAATTTTCATGAAGATCTATTGAAAAATATGGCCTCTAGAGAGGTCAAAGGATTTTTCTAATTTCAGACCTACTGACCTAGTTTTTGACCGCAGTTGACCCAGTTTCAAACTTGACCTATATATCATTAAGATGAACAGTCAGACCAACTTTCATACACATCCCATGAAAAATATGGCCTCTAGAGAGGTCACAAGGTTTTTTCATTATTTGACCTACTGACCTACATTTTGACGGCACGTGACCCAGTTTTGAGCTTGACCTAGATATCATCATGATGAACATTCTGACCAATTTTTATGAAGATCCATTTAAAAGTATGGCCTCTAAAGAGGTCACAAGGTTTTTCTATTTTTAGACCTACTGACCTAGTTTTTGACCGCACATGACCCTGTTTCGAACTCGACCTAGATATCATCAAGATGAACATTCAGACCAACTTTCATACAGATCCCATGAAAAATATGGCCTTTAGAGAGGTCACAAGGTTTTTCTATTATTTGACCTACTGACCTAGTTTTTGATGGCACGTGACCCACTTTCGAACTTGACCTAGATATCTTCAAGGTAAACATTCTGACCAATTTTCATGAAGATCTCATGAAATACATGGCCTCTAGAGAGGTCACAAGGTTTTTCTATTTTTAGATCTACTGACCTAGTTTTTGACCGCACATGACCCAGTTTCAAACTTGACCTAGATATCATCAAGATGAACATTCAGACCAACTTTCATACATATCCCATGAAAAATATGGCCTTTAGAGAGGTCACAAGGTTTTTCTATTATTTGACCTACTGACCTAGTTTCTGAGGGCACGTGACCCAGTTTCGAACTTGACCTAGGTATCATCAAGGTGAACGTTCTGACCAATTTTCATGAAGATCTTGTGAAATATATGGCCTCTAGAGAGGTCACAAGGTTTTTCTATTTTTAGACCTACTGACCTAGTTTTTGATGGCACGTGACCCAGTTTCGAACTTGACCTAGATATCATCAAGGTGAACATTCTGACCAATTTTCATGAAGATCTCATGAAATATATGGCCTCTAGAGAGGTCACAAGGTTTTTCTATTTTTAGACCTACTGACCTAGTTTTTGATGGAACGTGACCCAGTTTCGAACTTGACCTAGATATCATCAAGATGAACATTCTGACCAACTTTCAAAAAGATCCCATGAAAAATGTGACCTCTAGAGTGGTCACAAGCAAAAGTTTACGGACGCACGCACGGACGGACGGACGGACGATGGACGACGGACGCCGCGCGATCACAAAAGCTCACCTTGTCACTTTGTGACAGGTGAGCTAAAAATAGGGGGCGGAGCCAGACGAAAAATAGGAGGTGCGCAAGTTCATATCATGATAAAGACTCATGCAAGATTTCATGAATTTATATCAAATACTTTTTGAGCTAGGCGTGTCACGAACTTCGGACGGACGGACGGATGGACGGACGGACACACGGACGGACGGACGCACGGACAAGACCAAATCTATATGCCCCCACCACTCATGGGGGGGCACAAAAATGTTGCCTTTCTTTTAAAGATTGGACCAAAAATAGTGGCCTCAAATGTAAACAAGCATTTTCTTTGATTTGATCTAGTGACCTAGTTTTTGACCCCACATGACCAAGATTCAAACTTTTCCAAATTATCATGAAAACAAAATTTAATATTCTGTCAAGGTATCGGGAAGATTGGAGCAAAAAAGTGGCCTCTACAGTGTTCACAAGCTTTTCCTTTGATTTCATCTGGTGACCTTGTTTTTGACCTTACATGACCCAGATTTAACCTTGATTTAGAAAACATCAAGACAAAACATTCTAATCAAGTTTCATAAAGATTGAGTCACAAAGCACTTTCTGCTAGGGTGAGCTAAAAATTTAGTCATCAAATAACTCGAATGTGGGTTCTGTATTTGTTTCTCAAATCATATCTTCTGATTACATTTATCAAAACTTCATTTTACACTTACACAAATATTAATTCAAAGGCCTTAATTAATTCAAAGCCTAAAAGAGAGCTACAGTTTTTTCTTAACACTGGGTCAAAGGTCTTTTTTACTCATTTTATTCTTTGAAATAACTCGCAAGTTTGACTTCAATTAGCAAATTAACATTTATTATCACAATCACTGTGTTTCAGCTAAAAATATACAAACGATGATACAGCAGAGATAAGTAAGCACACTGTGTAAATCTGGATAAAATGTGGCCCCAGACCACTATCAAAGCATAATTATAAGGAAATCAATTTGTGACCCTATCCTGCGTTTTCAAGAATTTATTACTATTTTCTCTGATTTATTTTAAACCTTATTTATTTCTACAGGACAGAATGTTTTCAGAAGTTAGAGGTTAATTCCAGCTGTCCCCCCCCCCCCCACAAAATTCAAGTACTTTTTTTTTCAGGTTTTGGGGGTTTATGTCATTTTCAAGGACTTATATATTTATTGAATTAAAGGACTTTTCAAGGCCTGTATGAACCCTGGATATAGAACTACAGTATTTTCACATAAATGCTTTCACAAGAAGGCCATGATAGTGCTAGATCACTGAGTAGAAACACAAATGGAAACCAGCCCTGCTCAATAACAGGCAAGTTTTTTACAAATCATATGAAAACAATCTTTAACAACATTTTTTTTTAATTACTTTTTATCCTTCCAAAGAAAACCAGCCCCACCTTCTGGTAACCATGCTTTTGTTGACTTAGAATAGTTAGAAAAATATTTGTAGTGTGTTGAACAAGAAGATTTCTGCAATTTTTTTTTTTTAATATTACACCTGCTGGTAAAATTTTGTTTGAACATAGGTGCAGCATGTGACCCATATGTGCAGCATGTGACCCATATGTGCAGCATGTGACTCATATGTGCAGCATGTGACCCATATGTGCAGCATATGACCCATACATGCAGCCACACTGCACTATTGGAACAAGTTTCATCTTCAATGAAATGGTTTAAGAGGTGTTGTCTGACAGAAATGATAACATACTCCAGAGGATGCAGGATGTTAAATGATCATACTAGGTTACCTTGAGCACCTTTATCTAAAATTTCTCTTGTTTTCGAAGTATTTGTATAAATTAGTGTAAGTAATCTCTATCCATATAATACTACTAAAAATATATCCTTTTTACAATTTCATTTGATGACGAATAAGTATATCATAAATTTATTCTGTTCAACAGAGATACCTTCTTACTGTTGCAATTACATGTAAGGCAATAATGAATGTTCTTCCTGCAACATTAACAAGCCTTTGTTTGCTTGCAGTGTCAATGTCTATTATTTTCTCCCCAGTTTCTACCACTTGCATCAGCGGTCATCACACTGTCTGAGGTTTATGTCATTATCATAGGATTGACCTGATTTGGTCACTTTAGACTTGTCTTTTTTCTTTTTATTATTTCTTCTACATCTAAGCAAACAGCAGGCAAAGAATAAGGCAAGAAGTGCAACAAATAGCACAACACATACTACTATAATAATGATACAAGTATCATCACACGGAATAATTATAGGAGCAGTTGTAGGTGTGTTTGTTGCTGTTGATGTTGTAGAAGCATTTACTGTTGCAGTGGTGTTGGAGCTGGTGGATGTGTTGGTGGAGCTGGTGGTTGTAGACCCTGAAATTACACCAGACACCAGGTGTTAAAATATTTCAAGTGTTAATTTGTTTTTTCTTAAAGTCTCTTAACTGTTATATCATTATTCTTGCAATCAAAACTTCTTTTTCACTTGCTCCGCCCATGTATTTACTGTAAAAATTGTGTATTAATACAGTATTATACCAGACTTTTATTTTTGAATTGCCTTGCTAGTGCTGAATACTTGTTCCTACTCAGAGGGACATCTGGTATCTACATCTTGTTTGTTTCCTAATAACCACTTTTTGTAGCACAGATGCAATCTAAGGCATAAAATGAAATATTGTTTGTTTTCCTTCGATTGATTGACCCCTCACCCCCCCCCCCCGCCCCCCCTCACCCATCCCCCCTCACCCAAATAACAATGCTGAATAGTTTTGCCACAAAAACAAACAAAGTACAAGGGTACTGGTATAAAATTCACCTTGTTGCTTGTCATTACTGTCAAGTGTTTCTTCGAAGTGCTGATATATTGCTATGTTTGCTAAAATACTTTTTGACCTTTTGTTGGTTTACCTTATAATAAACCACATGTTGAAAAGGGCAGCAAAACTCTATACACAGTCTGCCTGGAAAACCCAAGAACAACATCAGTTGACAACTTCTGTCAATAACTAAGATAGAATTTTACCATGAACTAAGTGAGACTTGAGAGTTGATAATTATAGATAACAAGAGTGGCAGACTGTCACAAAATACGTCTGTCATCGAATTTGGCCTAATTCAAAGGCCATAACCTAAGAGAGTCTGGGGCGATTTGGCTGGTTATCGAACGTGGCCAAGATATTTTGCCCAAAACACTGTCAGCAAGTTTGGTGAAGACTGAATGAAAACTGTTAGAGAGCGCACAAGGCTAAATTTGCAGATTTTCAAGTAATTCAAGGGCCATAACTACCTGGGGGATTTTGCTGGTTATCGAACATGGCCAAGATATTATGCCAACACATATTGTCACCAAGTTTGGTAAAGATTGGATGAAAACTGTTTGAATTAGAAGGCAGACAAGGCTAAATTTACAGATTTTGAGTAATTAAAGGGCCATAACTCAAGAGAGTGCCTGGAGGGATTTTGCTGGTTATCGATATTGGCCGAGATGTTTTGCCAGCAAACATTGTCACCTAGTTTGGTGAAGATTGGATGAAAACTGTTTGACTTAGAGAGGAGACATGCTTTTGGACGCCGACTGCCAGCCCGCCGCCACGGGTGTTCACATACTACGCCCCACTCTTCCAGAGACGGACGTATCATAATTTAATGACCCATTTGACTAGATTCTGTAAGAAATTTCAACAAGAGCTGTCTCAATAGGATGACACATGCCCCGATGGCACTTTGAATGAATAGTTATGGCCGATGTTAGAGGGTTTTGGGACCTTTGACCTACGGAGCTGGGTCTGGCGGGGGAACGTCGTCTTACTGTTTTCACACATTCATGCGTAGTTATTTTAAAATCCATGCATGAATGACAAAGATATGGACCGGACACGCCCATCAATGCATATCATGAAAAATGACCTTTAACGTCTAAGTGTGACCTTGCCCTTTGAGCTACAGACCTGGGTTTTTTGCGCACGACACGGTCGTCTTACTGTGGTACACATTCATGCCAAGTTATTTGAAAATCCATCCATGGATGAAAAAGATATGGAGGGGAAACACGCCATCAATGCACTATCCTTTAATGTCTAAGTGTGACCTTGACCTTTGAGCTACGGACCTGGGTCTTGCGCGCGACTGTCGTCTTACTGTGGTACACATTCAGGGCCAAGTTATTGAAAATCCATCCATCGATGACAAAGATAGGGACCGGACACGCCCATCAATGCATATCCTTTAAAGTCTAAGTGTGACCTTGACCTTTGAGCTACAGAACTGGTCTTGCGCGCGACACGTCGTCTTACTGTGGTACACATTCATGCCAAGTTATTTGAAAATCTATCCATCGATGACAAAGATATGGACCGGACACGCCATCAATGCACTACCCTTTAATGTCTAAGTGTGACCTTGACCTTTGAGCTACAGACTTGGTCTTGCACGCGACACGTCGTCTTACTGTGGTACACATTCATGCCAAGTTATTTGAAAATCCATCCATCGATGACAAAGATATGGACCGGACACGAAAATTGCGGACAGACTGACAGACCGACAGACGGTTCAAAAACTATATGCCTCCCTTCGGGGGCATAAAAAGTAACTGACGCAATGTTGGTAATTGCTGTAGGTACCAAAAATAATTGTTTGTACTCAAAATCATTGTGTAAACAATTACTTTTTTGAAACTGTGTTCCTTGTGTTTTCTTATGCAAAAATACAGGTAATGTCATGTTTGTTATAACAGAAATTATCAAAGGCCTGAAGGGCTTGAGAATCAGCTAGTGATTGATGTACTGGTACTATAGTCTAAATGGTAAGGTTATATAAATATCAAACAACAGGAAATGAATACAGGATGCACACGAATGACTGATTTTGAGGGTAAAACAGTATGCTTCCATGCAACTTATTTCAAATATACTTTTTCCTCAGATTATGCATGGTAATAAATCAATGAAATCAATTAAAGTAATGTATGTACATTGAGGCTTCAATACTAATCAGTTTTAAAATTCATACAATTTCAATCAATAGTATCCAAGTTCTAACAAACACACATGCAGGAATGATCTGAGAAGGATCAAATCTAGAAATAAAGTAAACAAGAGGGCCATAATGGCCCTATATTGCTCACCTCTTATCACTGCACTTAAAAACAAGAAGGTCAAAAAATCATAATCAAGATCAATCAAAAGAATTATGAGAAAATGTAGATGACATTTTCTTGAAGTTACTTCAAATAAAATTATTTTCAAATCAGGCCAGTAGTTTCATACAAGGTTTTCTGTATAGCCATATTGGAAAATGAGCCCCTCCCCAAGCCACTTTTTCAATGAATCAAAATTATTTGAAGGAATTTGGTAGAGGGTCACCCAAGAAATATTTGTGTAAAATTATTTTGAAAACGGACCAGCAGTTTCTGACAAAATGATTTTCAAAGTTCTATATAGGCATATAGGGAAAATAAGCAAAACCCCTTGGGGGCCATCTTTTTGCTGAATCAAAATTATTTGAAGGAATATACTAGAGGATCACCCAAGGAACACTAGTCTTGTGTAAAACTGTTTTGAAATCATTTTCTATATAGCCAAAAGTCCAAAGGACAGGAACAACAAACCAAAAAGAAAAAAAACAAAAATTCTTACAAGGTACAGATATGTCAAAATACACCTTAAACTTGGAGGTACCATCCATGTTGTACCACAAAAAAGTGGTCTGGGCCCAAATAGAAAAAAAAGTTACTAAAAAAAGCTATTTATAGTAAACTAAAAAGAAGTAATTAAAAACAATTATTGTAAGTGAACAAAAGAAGGATCTGCCAAATAAAAACAAGAGCACTGCAATGCAACGCAAATGCAGAGCAATATACACACAAAACAAAGTCATATGACCTTGACCCTAAGTGGACCTTGACCTTGAAGTGAGCCATCCGAAACTGCGCTATGCACGTCGTTCGATGAGGTGAACTTTTTGGTGTCAGGTTTCTTTGAAATCCTTCAAGGGTTTCAAGAGTTACAGAATGGAAGGGGAATTGCTAACCAACAGACAGACAGACAGATGGACACTGAGGCGATAACATAATACGCCCCTTCAGGCGTATAAAAAGGAATCAAGATCTTTATAATGGTGATACAAGTTGTGTGCTGGTTTGGTTAAAGTCAAATCATAAATGAAGGTCCTATTGTGCAGACAAGGTCAAAATAGGCCGGTTTAAATAAGGAACCAAGATCTTATAGTGACACAAGTTTTGTGCAAGTTTGATTAAATTCAATTCATAAATGAAGCTGCTATTGCGAAGACAAGGTCAAAATAGCTAATTCTGGCCCTATCAGGGGCCATAACTCTTGAACCCATAAAGGAATCTGGCCAGTTGAAGAAAGGAACCAAGATATTGTGGTGATACAAGTTGTGTGCAAGTTTGGTTAAAATCAAATCATGAACTAGAGCTGCTTTTGAGAAAAGCGCATGTCTCACACAACTGCCCCTATGTAAAATGTCTAGTTTCTTTAGATGGTTTAGACGAGTGGATCCAATTATATGGTCTGGATGAGTGGATCCAATCAGTTATTCAAGATCCATAAATCAAAAGTGCTTGGGTGGATTTGGCTAGTTATCGAACTTGGCTAAGGTCTTATGGCCAAACGCATTTTGTTCAAGTTTAGTGAAGATCGGATGAGAAATGTTGGATTTAGAGAGGGGACAAGAGTAAAAAGGCGGATTTTTGGGGTAATTCAAGGGCCGTAACTCCAAATGCCTAGCCCAATTTGGCAAATTATCAAACCTGGCCGAGTTCTCAGGGTTTCAAAACATTTGTTCAAGTTTGGTGAAGATCGGATGAAAAATTTTCGACTTAGAGTGCGGAAAAGAGTAAAACTGCCAATTTTCGATAATTCAAGGGCCATAACTCCAAAAGCGGGACCGATTTGGCTAGTTATCGAACTTGGCCGAGGTCTCATGGTCCAAACACATTTTGTTCAAGTTTGGTGAAGATCGGATGAAAAATGTTTAAATTAGAGTGGGGACAAGAGTAAAAAGGCCGATTTTTGGTAATTCAAGGGCCATAATCCAAGATGCATGGACCGATTTGGCTAGTTATCGAACTTGGCCGAGCTCTTATGGTCAAACACATTTTGTTCAAGTTTGGTGAAAACTGGATGAGAAATGTTCGACTTAGAGTGCGGACAAGCTTTGTGACAGACACACAGACTGGAGTAAATCAATATGTCTCCCACACCACTGTGTGGTTGGAGACATAATGATGAAGCTGATACTGTGCAGACAAGGTCAAAATAGCTAATTTTTGCCCTTTCAGGGGCCATAACTCTGGAACCCATAATGGAATCTGGACAGTTCAAGAAAGGACCTGAGATCTTATGGTGACACAAGTTTTATGCAAGTTTGGTTAAAATCAAATCATAAGTGAAGCTGCTATTGCGCAGACAAGGTCAAAATAGCTAATTTTAGCCCTTTCAGGTGCCATAACTCTGGCATCCATAATGGGATCTGGCCGGTTCAAGAAAGGAACCGAGATCTTATGGTGACACAAGTTTTATGCAAGTTTGGTTAAAATCAAATCATAAGTGAAGCTGCTATTGTGCAGACAAGGTCAAAATAGCTAATTTTGGCCCTTTCAGGGGCCATAACTCTGGCACCCATCATGGGATCTGGCCAGTTCAAGGAAGGAACCAAGATCTTATGGTGATACAAGTTGTGTGCAAGTTTGGTTAAAATAAAATCATAAATGAAACCACTATTGTGCAGACACGAAATTGTGGATGGACGACGGACGAAGAGTGATCACAAAAGCTCACCCTGTCACTATGTGACAGGTGAGCTAATAAAAATGGATCTAATGTCAAAGTTACAACTTGGTATTTTCAATAACTTCTGTACAGAAAATGGCAACTATAATTACGCTTCCTCACTTTTAGGGAGCATTACAAGCATATTATAGCAAAGTAGAAAGAACCAGAATGTGTCTGTAAGACACAGGATGTGCCCCCACTGATTCATTTGCCATAAATAAGGGGCAATAATTCAAATGCTTGCAGTCTTAAGGAGGTATAGCCTCAACAAACATTTTATGAAAAGGATTCATTATTCTAAGCCATATACTAGAGACCGTACCATAGCTCTTCGCATACTTCGATTTTTCAAACTAAAGTGATTTTTACAGATGCACCGGTTACGATAAAAAATGAAAACAAAAGACTCCGTCTATAATCTTTGAAATGTATGAATGACACTCGATCTTAGTTATAATACTGATTGACAGTGAATGCTAATGACTCCATGTGTTGCAGAAAGGTATTTGTTTGTAACTGAATTTCCCATTTTTGAAATTATCTCAAAACTGGTAAAATAATTACTTATATTTGGACAATGTCATGGTCTTTTTCCGTTCAACAGCTGCTAAAAGGGCAAATATAAAAGATTCAGTGTAAGTTATATTTCACTGGTACTACCAGTCAGTAAGTTCATATTCTGAACAACATGTCAGAGAAATTCGGGGAAAATTGACCAATTATGACGTTTGCAGCATTAGATTATATTTTTTCTTTACACGAAAATTGCCGTTAGGTAACAAAGGGAATACGCCGATAATCCGGAGTCACCGATTATTGTTCAGCTCACGCAAGTAATCCAGGCAATTAAACTGCTTAGTTATTAGCTGCTGTTGTGATAGGGAAGTGGTAGAGTGTCTGCCTTAAGTGTGAGAGGTCCTGGGTTCGAGTCCCAGTTAGAGCTTCACTATTTGCATTCTGCTAAAGCATAGTTTTGCTGTTAATAGACTGTTCCAAATGTTCTAATTTTTTAGCACACAGTATCATGGATCAGTATTGAGCAATCGAGATCAAAGTTGAATGTTAAATCAAATGCACCCAATTAGTAAATATTCACTATATTTTGTCCCTTTGATGTTTTTGCTCTGCATGTTCGAGAAGAGGGTTTCATTTCTTTATCAAAAAATTTCTTTAACAATAAAAAATTAAATGCTCATAAACTCCCCACTTTTTGGTTAAAATAGTGTCTATATTTCTGTTTTTGAGAAATATATGGACATCTGTCTTCATTTCAAAGCTTTTTAACTTCAAACCTATGATTTGAAAAACTTAGGTACTATCTCTACATATACTTTTTGAGCTATGAGCATCACAAACAAAAAATCCACTGTTTTGGCTATTTCAAGGGCCATAACTCTGTAATAAGCGCTAAGATTCTCAAGAAGAATGCCAAGTGTGCAAGGTCACATCAGGATAAAGACTCAAGCAAGGTTTCATAAAGTTTACATCAAATACATTTTTGATCAAGGTGCATCACAAGGTGAAAATGTGCATTGTTTACTATTTCAGGGACAATAACTCTAGAAAATAACATAAATAACGTTTCAAACCAATCTCATTAGAAGCTGCTAAATATATTCATTTACATAAGAGGACCATGATGGTCCTGAATCGCTCACCTCTTCCCACATGACCCAGTTTTGAGTATGACGTCGTTTTTTCTATTATTTGACATAGTGACCTAGTTTTTGAGCTCAAAGTGACCCAGTTTTGAACTTGACCCAGATATTATTTAAGATAAAATATCTGACCAATTTTCATGAAGATTATTGAAAAATATGTCTCTAGAGAGGTCACAAGGTTTTTCTATTATTTGACCTATTGACCTAGTTTTCGAAGGTACGTGACCCTGTTTTTGAACTTACCTAGATATCATCAAGGTGAACATTTCACTAAAATTCATGAACATCTCATGAAAAAATATGGCCCCTAGAGAGGTCACAAGGTTTTTCTATTTTTATACCAATGACCTAGTTTTTGATCGCACATGAACCAGTTTCGAAATTGACCTAGATATCATCAAGGTGAAAATTCAGATCAATTTTCATGAAGATCCATTGAAAAATATGGCCTCTAGAGAGTCAAAAGATTTTAATAATTTTAGACCTAAATGACCCTATTTTTGACCGCAGTTGACTCAGTTTCAAACTTGACCTAGATATCATCAAGATGAATTTTTTCAGACCAACTTTCATACAGATCCCATGAAAAAGTATGGCCTCTAGAGAGGTCACAAGGTTTTTTATTATTTGAACCTACTGACCTAGTTTTTTATGGCACGTGACCCAGTTTTTAAACTTGACCTGATATCATCAAGGTGAACATTCTGACCAATTTTCATGAAGATCCATTGAAAAATATGGTCTCTAGAGAGGTCACAAGGTTTTTATTATTTGACCTATTGACCTAGTTTTCGAAGGTACGTGACCCTGTTTGAACTTTACCTAGATATCATCAAGGTGAACATTCTCACTAATTTTTTATGAAGATCTCATGAAAATATGGCCTCTAGAGAGGTCACAAGGTTTTCTATTTTTATACACCTACTGGCCTAGTTTTTGACCGCACATGACCCAGTTTCGAAATTGACCTAGATATCATCAAGGTGAACATTCAGATCAATTTTCATGAAGATCCATTGAAAAAAAATGGCCTCTAGAGAGGTCAAAAGATTTTAATAATTTTAGACCTACTGACCTAGTTTTTGACCGCAGTTGACTCAGTTTCAAACTTCACCTAGATATCATCAAGATGAACATTCAGACCAACTTTCATACAGATCCCATGAAAAGTATGGCCTCTAGAGAGGTCACAAGGTTTTTTATTATTTGACCTACTGACCTAGTTTTTTATGGCACGTGACCCAGTTTTTAAACTTGACCTAGATATCATCAAGGTGAACATTCGACCAATTTTTATGGAGATCCATTCACAAGTATGGCCTCTAGAGAGTCACAAGGTTTTTCTATTTTTAGACCTACTGACCTAGTTTTTGACCGCACATGACCCTGTTTCGAACTTGACCTAGATATCATCAAGATGAACATTAAGACCAATTTTCATACAGATCCAATGAAAAATATGGCCTTTAGAGAGGTCGCAAAGTTTTTCTATTATTTGACCTACTGACCTAGCTTTTGATGGCACGTGACCCACTTTCGAACCTGACCTAGATATCATCAAGATGAACATTCAAATTAACTTTCATACAGATCCCATGAAAAATATGGCCTCTAGAGAGGTCACAAGGTTTTTCTATTATTTGACCTAGTGACCTAGTTTTTGATGGCACGTGACCCATTTTCCAACTCGACCTACATATCATCAAGGTGAACGTTCTGACCAATTTTCATGAAGATTTCATGAAATATATGGCCTCTAGAGAGGTCACAAGGTTTTTCTATTTTTAGACCTACTGACCTAGTTTTGGATAGCACGTGACCCAGTTTCGAACTTGACCTAGATATCATCAAGATGAACATTCAGACCAACTTTCATACAGATCCCATGAAAAATATGGCCTTTAGAGAGGTCACAAGGTTTTTCTATTATTTGACCTACTGACCTAGTTTTTGATGGCACGTGACCGAGTTTCGAACTTGACCTAGATATCATCAAGGTGAATGTTCTGACCAATTTTCATGAAGATCTTATGAAATATATGGCCTCTAGAGAGGTCACAAGGTTTTTCTATTTTTAGACCTACTGACCTAGTTTTTGACGGCACGTGACCTAGTTTCGAACTTGACCTAGATATCATCAAGGTGAACATTCTGACCAATTTTCATGAAGATCTTGTGAAATATATGGCCTCTAGAGAGGTCACAAGGTTTTTCTATTTTCAGACCTACTGACCTAGTTTTTGACCGCACGTGACCCAGTTTCCAACTTGACCTAGATATCATCAAGATGAACATTCTGACCAACTTTCATAAAGATCCCATGAAAATTGTGACCTCTAGAGTGGTCACAAGCAAAAGTTTACGGACGCACGCACGGACGACAGACGACGGACACCGCGCGATCACAAAAGCTCACCTTGTCACTTTGTGACAGGTGAGCTAAAAATAAAGGGAGGTAATTTGTCATAAATTCAGTCCATATGTATCTTCACTGATTGTCCAAGTCCATCCGATGGCATAAATGAAATTTCAAATCATTATTTTCATTAATTACCAAGATATACTCATTTCAATTTGAAATAAATGGAGGTAATTTGACATTAAATCAGTCCATTGGTATCTACCCTGATTGTCTGAGTCCAACTAATAACAATAATGAAATTTTAACTGAGTCCATTAAGGACTCACTGATATAAATCCATTTTGATTAAAATCAGGGGAGGTAATCAGATATAAAATAACTCCAGAATCTGTGATTGGATCCGACAGAATCATCATGGAATCAAAGATTTATTGTTGTTGAGTATATTTTGCAAGTTTGTATCAAATCAAACCATAAATGAAGTCTCTATATGGTTGCAAAAGCCAACACAGCAAATTTTGGACCTCTAAGGGGCCATAACTCTGGAACCCATGACGGGATCTGGCCAATTTTCGAAAGGAACCGAGATATTATGCCAATACAAGTTGTGTGCAAGTTTGATTAAAGTTGATTGCAAAATGTTGTCTCGATCGTGTTCACAAGCAAAAAATAGCAAATATTGGCCTTTAAGGGGCCGTAACTCTGGAACCCATAATGGGATTCGGCTAGGTTTCAAAAGGAATCGAGATATTATGCCAACACAAGTTGTGTGCAAGTTTGATTAAAGTTGATTGCAAAATGTTGTCTCCATCTTGTTCACAAGCCAAAAATAGCTAATTTTGGCCCTTTAAGGGGCCATAACTCTGGAACCAATAACGGGATTCGGCTAGTTTTCGAAAGGAACCGAGATATTAAGCCCTTAAAAGTTGTGTGCAAGTTTGATTAAAATCAAATACAAAATGTGGTCTCTATCGTATTCATAAGGAAATTGTGGACTGACGACGGACCAAGGGCGATCATAAAAGCTTACCCTGGCACTACGTGACAGGTGAGCTAAAAAGGACATACTGTTTGAAGAAAAGTGTACTGACAGCTGGCAGATGGTCAGCGATCACAACAGCTCACCCTTTGCACTTTGTGCTCTGGTGAGCTAAAATTGGGAGAGGATCTAATAATGATGCAACAGACCAAGTCTGATAAAGATCCATCAAGCACTTCATGAGAAGCAGTCCTTTATTTTTTTTCTGTCTTTAGCTCTGGCAGCCCTTAAAAGGTGCCAATCTTAAACATTTGATTAAGATTAATAGAGTACCATGCCCGGACTAATCTGACAGTTGTTTCAAAGAGGATGTCAGCTGAATTAACGTGTGGACAGATGGAAGAAAGACATCAGGGTTAGAGTTAGGGGGCGACTTAAGCAAAATAGCTGCTTTGTAGTTCCCCAATTCCCTCTAATCTAACATCAAAGCGAAATTCAAGTCACCTGATATTTTCTCAACACTCCTCCAGTTATCCACTAACAGCCTGTTGAAACTTGACTCAAAAACATGATGGCATAATTTAAGCTCCACATAACAAAGACAGGAAATCATAAAAATAGTTATAAGTGTTTTAGTTCCTTTTTCAACTTGCATGTCACAGTGCTAAAATCTCTCCACTTCTCCCTAATCTCTGCTGAGGGAGAAGTGACCTCCTTAAAGCTTAGCTTAGCTTAAGCCTCGAGACATACAATCCAAACAGCTGATCCCAAGCACTTCTATGCTAAGGTGAGATAACAACAGAACTAGAATGACTGCATAAATGCTAACAAATGTTACCTGTTGATACTGTAATTAAAGTAGTGAAAGTTGTTCTTAATGTCACTGAAACAGAACACCCAGAATTAACATCATCCTTAGCTAGCGAGGATGTAGATCTCCATGTACTGTCAAACCTGTCCTCGTTTGCATCACTTCTGATAAATGCTCCAATTATTTGCTGCAAAATAAACCCCTACAAATGGACAAGACTGTCAAC
Source organism: Mercenaria mercenaria (assembly GCF_021730395.1). Taxonomy (NCBI): domain Eukaryota; kingdom Metazoa; phylum Mollusca; class Bivalvia; order Venerida; family Veneridae; genus Mercenaria; species Mercenaria mercenaria. The sequence continues at coordinate 220 of NW_026463063.1, read as the reverse complement.
ATGTTTCATATTCTACTTTGTATAAATGTCTATATTGCTATAAAGATAATCGGAATAATTGTGTGGGAACAAGAAACCTAAAATGGTGCTTAGAAACACTGAAATTAAACAGAAACCAGGTTTTTCAGACTTTAGTCACAAATGCCCCTGAAGTGTGCCCAAGAATGCTACATTAGTCTGTACAAAATGAATAACAAGAGGGTCATGATGACCCTGGATC
>NW_026463062.1:0-62289 GCF_021730395.1 Mercenaria mercenaria | reverse complement strand
CCATTTGACACATTCTTCAAATTGATTTGGCCTTTGAAAACATCTAGACCAAACTGGTCAGGATTTATGCAGCTTTATACAGAATCTCATGCTCATCCAGGTAAAGCAAATATCAAAATACTTCCCATGATAGACATGAATCCAAGTGATTTATCTTGTATCAATTCAACGCTCCACTTTGTAAATGACCAGTGTAAGAAGTACGGTGTCACTCCTGTATTGACATTTGATCAGCCATTATTCCAAAAGGCGACATTTATCATCAGATGTGATCCTCTGTTGTAAAAACATAGTTTTACGACTAGGAGGCTTTCATACAGAGATGAGTTTCCTGGCCAGCATAGGACACATCATGTCATCCACTGGACTGCAAGAGGTACTTGAGACGATTTATGCTCCAAACGCGGTAAGACATATGTTAGCAGGTAAGGCTGTTCACAGAGCCATACGAGGCCATTTTCTAGTCGATACCGCCCTGCACACTTTGCTGCTTTCAGATGCCCTTGAGGTACCATTGCCACTGAAGGAACCAAATACCTCTGAAAACGAAGACAGAACCTCTACCAAAGAAGAGTCTAGTGTGGAACTTGAAGACGTGCCAGAGATGCTTAAGCAGTTAAAGGAAATGTACGAAAATCTAGAAAAGAACAAGGTTTCCGTCAGTGACGTTTGTAGCTCTGAACTTCTCCAAGAAGTGTCACAAGTCCTAAATTTGGAGAAAACAGAATTAAAAAGTAACCGCACAGCAACCCTATGGCTACAATACATGGATATGGTTTCTGTCCTTCAGCAGTTTATACGAGCAGAGAGAGTAAGTGATTGGATTGGACATCTCCAGGCAACAAAACGCATGCTGCCATACTCTGCAGCTTCCGGTCATTATTTGTATCTAAAGTCTGCATATATCTATCTCCAAAACATGATCAATCTCGAGAGAGAACATCCCGATGTCTTCCGCCAATTCATGGATGGAAAGCACACGGTCAGAAGAAGCGACAGATATTGGGCAGGCCTGTCTACTGATCTAGTTATAGAGCAGATGCTAATGCGGTCACTAAAAAGCAACGGTGGATTGACGAGAGGTAGGGGGGTATCTGAACATCAGAGGGTGCTATGGTCATTGGCTATGCCTGCCACTGCAGAGATGAATGCTGCAATGCAGCTCTTTACAGGACAAGAATACCAAACCAGTGACCAGCATAAAGAAATTGGTCATTCCAGACGTGCAAGAGATGGTAGCGATACAAAGTTGCTGTTAAACTTCCTCAGAGATCACTCTCCGTTTGAAAAGACCGATGGATCATTGAGAAATATTGAGACAGGGGTCACTGCAGACGAAAAGGTGAATGCAGATAAAGCTGTTGAAATTGGATGTAAAATTATACAAAATATGATGGACAAGTCAGTTGATCAATACGCATATAAGAAATCTGATCAAATTGTCGTCATGAATGAAAAGAATTCTATCAAAGTAACCGGTGAGACCTTGACAATTGATCCACAGCTACTGTTCCAAAGGCTGATAAGTATTGCAGACCGATATACTGATGATATAGCTTCCATTTTCAGCTATGAGCTTTGCAGTTTACCATCTTCCATGTTCGAAAACAGCGGGCTCCCAAGGATTTCACAGAAATCTGTATTAGCAGATGCCATATGGAAAGTAGGTGACTGTGGCGTTGCAGATACTGAAGAAGATATAGCTCTGCAAAGTTCATCTTTGTACGTCATCGACGGTGGGTCTTTAATACAAAAAATTCCATGGACTAGAAATATGACATTCAACACAATCTGTAGCCAGTACCTGTCTTACCTGAGGGGACGATATGACAATACAGTCGTTGTGTTCGATGGATATGACCAGGGGCCGTCTACGAAGGACATAACACACTACAGAAGAAGTAACGGAGGTGTTGGTACAAAAGTCAAATTTGAATATAGCACACCTTTTAGGTCTAAGAAAGAAATATTTTTGAGAAATCAAGACAACAAACAAGCGTTCGTGAAACTTCTGGGTGAATTCCTTAGGCAAGAAGGAATAACAGTTATGTATGCACCGGGAGATGCAGACACATTGATTGTTGAAACAGCTATAACGTCAGCCGATACTAATGTTACATACGTGATTGGAGAAGACACTGATTTATTGGTTCTTCTTATAAACAGGGCAGCAGATCATCATACAATTTACTTCAAGTCTGATACACGACAATCCGTAACACATTTAAGAAAAATATGGAACATTAAAAAAACAAGGAAGGTCTTGGGTAACAATACGTGTCGTCTATTACCTTTCCTGCATGCTCTGACAGGATGTGACACGACGTCTCGAATTTTTGGTATTGGGAAAGCTGCTGCACTCCGTGTACTCAGAACAAACACCAAGTTTCAAGAGACCGGAATACAGTTCCTAAGCAGCAGTTCAAAAGATGATATCGTGGAGTTAGGCGAAAGAGCCCTTGCTATATTGATCGACGGTGATTCGAATGTCCGTTTAGACGCTTTGCGGTTTCGGAAGTTTGCTGCAAAAGTTATGACAAGCACAGCCTTTGTTCAAGTTCACATGTTACCACCAACATCAGCTGCTGCCGCGTATCACAGTCTGCGTGTTTATTTGCAATGCAGGCAATGGATGGGTGACTCTAGTCTTAGACCTGAAGATTTTGGATGGGAACTGAAGGATGGAACATACATACCAATAGTCTAGTCCAGATTTCAATAAATGTGAGAGGTACAGGCATTTTGTTAGTATTTGGTCCCATATACCTTTTTAGTATAATTTGGGTATGCTGAATTCAAAAATATATGTTGGCCATCTGACAAATGATTTTTTGTAGGTCAAAATGGCGGAAAACAAAATGGCCGCCAAATTAAGATATTTCTAATATAAATATGTAATAGTATTACAATTATCCAAAAATATGTGGGTTTTTTTTATCACAGTTATGTGTAACATAGTAAAAGATTAAATTAACAACACTTTTTTCAAAAATAAATAACTTTTAATCCAAATGTATGCTCCGTTAGGAGAAAAACGCAATTAAAAACCCACTCTAACTTCACTATTTCGCCAAAAAGATGGTTATCAAATAATTCACGTCGGTTATAATTGCAAAACTATTGCTGAATACAGTACACTAATTTTATATTTGGAATTACTTTACAGGACAGAAGCTAAATATATAAACTGTTTATCATATAATTATTTGTTTCAAAATAATATAGATTTAAATATTTGCTTTATTTCATGTTAATTTACTGCCTCGATTTCATACAGCTGGTAATGCTTTTATCGCATATACATTATCTATATCTGTGCATAAGAGCCCAGTCTTTTTACATTCACATCTGAGGGTCCTACATCCAAATGTACACTTGCAAGCAATGAACTTAATACAAACTTGAGGAATTGGATCACGGGTAATAAGAACTGGCTTTAGTGTGTCATCTGCCACTTTCCATCCCATGTCGGAAGGTGCAGGCAGGTCTGAATTGAGAACAGTTGATTGGTTCCATACCAGGGCTTGATAATCAGTCCTTCTAATGTGAAATGAGCAAGCATCACTGGCTGGGGTATGTGTTCAGGACTTGTAGACCTGCCAAACATAACATTTTGAGCACTGTCAGTACTTACAACATCTTGGCCATACATTTTGCAAATGAGATATTCACAGTTTTTCATTACTTCATCAGACAGTTGTCCATATCCAAGACCTTCTATCAGTTTTTCACTGGCTGTAAACACTTTAAATACAGATCTTTAGAGATTCTCCAGAAATTTGATGTTGTGTCACAGCCAGTGAATGCATGAAAGGCAAGTAGATTTCTAGCAACTCTTATTGAGGATTTATTTAACACTATGTACACTTGGATGTATTTTCGTTTTTTCACTGTTCCAGCCATCATCCATACTGTTGCATTTATTTCCTGCAAGTGGCAAAGTAAGAGAAAATACGTCATTATCTCTGGCAGAAACAACAACAGTGACACAATTTGATCGTTTACTGCTGTGAACAGCATGGAGAATGATTCTTGTGTCAGCTTCCTCGCGTTTAGCCTTTAATTCATCCAAATTAAGTTCAATGACAGTGTTTTCAACAGTTTCTTCATCCTAAAAGCCGACGCCAACAACCAACGTCTTTTCTGTAGGCGACTGCATGATCAGCTTCTGATAAAATCTACTACGTCAATTTTGTTTGCAGGGAGTGCCAAAAAGTTACACCAGATTTTAAAACATTCATTGATATTTGCAAACCACCCATTCTGGGGCACTGCCCGTTTCAAATCCACATGCTTAAAGTAAAGAGCCTGATCAACAGTTATAACTGAATGTGACTGTCCCAGTCTTTCTGATATATGCATACACTTCTGAACAATAGTGTTAAATGTCTCGATATCTCATTCTCAATAAGATTAAGTGGAATAACAATTTCAGGATCCATTGATTCCAGGTTTTGTTTTTCAGCTAGAGATGTGTCTACTATTAGTATGTCTCTGTAGCTCAATCTGTGTCTTGCGCTATGAAATAGGTTAAGTAAATGTTTTAACCTAGTCCTCTAGTGCTATGTACTTGCAAGTCCTATGTGTTTAGGGGTCCATTTTTTACCATCACTCACTCCATAAACAATATCTTGTGCTACACTTAATAATTTTGTTTGCCTATCAGATTCGGGATCTTTATGGTCAAATTCTTCATCTTGAAGCTCTTGGCCACCATATGTTGAATTCAGAAACATGAAAAGACACTCCGGAACACAATTTACTGAATCATTTTCAGTCACACTCAGTCCAGAATGTCCTTCCAGACAGAACATATCAGACCTTAATTTAAGTGCTACGTATACAGTTGTCAAGAAGTCGTCACTGGAATTATATTTCTATATTGTCAGCCGTTCATCACTATTACCAGTAGTATTATAATGGGCATCTCTAAGCATTGACACAGCACACTGATATGAAACAAGAAGTGTATTCCTTTCATCAGGAGATATATGTAGTGGAGTTACAAACTAAAACTGGTTTCTCAGTTTACGTTGTAGGGCTTCTTTGAAAGATGATATTCTAGAATTAAATGAATGACAAAGAATTGTTGAAGAAGTCTCTTCAGTACGTATGCGGTATCTGTTTCAACTGTCTGAAAGCTGCAGTATATGTGATTTCATTCCAGCATATCCATGTTCATGTAAAAGAAAGATCATGGCAAGATCTGTATTTGAGTTGTCCGACTTGGTTTTGCGAACTCTGTATCTAAAAGAATTTAAACATTTTTATGATATTTGCCCTCCGTTGACATCAGAGAGTCATAATCGCATTGTGTTGTCATGTTTAGCATCCTTTAAAATACTATCACTGACTAGTTATGTTAAAGTTTTTTTGTTTTTTTTGTTTTGTTTTTTTGTCTTGACAGAACATACACATTTCTTAATTTAATAGGAGTATATGATAAGTTTTTGATGAGGATGCAACTTAATCTGATGTTTGTTCTATATTAAACTTAACTTTGACTGAATAGCATAAATTAGTTCTTTGTGGACAAAATTAGAATAACACTTTCTATGGCAACGTATTTTGTCATTTTCATCTATTTTTTTCAGTTCTACTAATGGCTTCATATTTAGAAAAAATCTCTAACAATTCTTGATTTAGCACACTCTTTTAGAGATGTTATGCGTTGAGGCTGTTTAGTCTAAAGTTTTGTCAGATTTTGCCTCCTGACAAATGATGCACTTTTATGTGCTATCTTGAAATGGTCTCTTGAGATGCAAAGTCTTGTCCATTCTTACTTTGGAGTATTTTAACACCTATTAAACAAAATAATATTCATTACTTATCATTCACAAGCAATTATAGTATATAAAAATCTATCATTAACAGATTCTTTTAACTGAACTTATCGCAGATACTGAAACTTAAAATAAATACAATTTCACCAAATCTTAAAATAAAACGAAGTATATAAAGCGAAGCATCTCTAAAAATGTTTAGAAATAAAATATACATGTAGATTTGGCCTACCTGTAAAAAAAACTTCGAAAAGTCCTGATTCCATGAAGTATTCTCGACATCTCTAAAACCTTAATGATCATGAAAGAGTGTGTTCTTGTCAAAGTTAATGTACATTAAATAACAGGTAAAACACTCCAAAGAGTTTAGATAAGGACTTTAAAAAACATGATTTGACTCAGATTGTTATTGTGATAGAGACCTGGGCCGTATTCATGAAGCATCTTAAGTATAAGTATAAGAAATTGATTATTTACTTAAGTATTACTTAGGTAAGAAATTTATTTTACTTAAGTACATTTGTTATTCATAAAACAACTTAATAAGTAATTCTTGGCTTTTATTGTGGACGAAAACATTAAAAAAACACACACATTAGTTTCAGACAGATACAACATGCACAATTATGTTTAAAGTGCTTTTATCTGAAAAACAACACTTTAATCGTACTCACGATGCCATTTTGTTTTCTGACTTAAGTCATTTCTTACGTATCTTAAGTTAAAGCTGTTTTATGAATAGGACTTAAGTTTTTTACTAAGACATAAGCTGAAATCACCACAAACTTAAGTAAAAACTTCAACTTAAGTCAAAATCAATACTTATGATGCTTTATGAATACGGCCCCTGGATTGTTTATACTAATTAAGTTCACATTAGCCTTAATCTTAATCCCTGTCACACCTAATTTTCATCAATTATTATGATGCTAAGGTATTAAAAAGTTGATTATTAAATAAAATGATCTTACCAGGATAAAATACGTTCTACATGGTATTCTGTTCATTACAAACAATGTCATGTTAATTAAGTTTTAACTTCCCCATTGTTTAATTTTTCTTAAATGATTATTTTAAAACTGCAAAACCATTTCATCAAAATATCGTTTTCTTTTTTGATATAAAATTCCTGCGGAAGTTTTCAATCTAATATTAGTCTCATTTTTCTATTCTATAAATGATGTTGGATATTTGTTTTAAAAATTGTCTTCAAATTCCCCTTTTTGAACCCCTTAAAGTTCACATTTTTAACTTGTGATATATTTTATTGATAAATATTTACTCAATTATACTAATAACATGAAATATTTTGTTGAAACATATTTAAAGATAAAGATTTGTATTATAAAGTAATATAGATAAAGATTTGTATTATAAAGTAATATCGATGGAAAAGTTTTTGTTAAAAACAGTGGTCATTTTTACCCCCATTTTTAACCCTTTTAGCGGCATTTGCCAGATGGCCAACATATATTTTTGGATTCAGCATACCCAAAATATGTTAAAAAAGTATGTTGGACCAAATACTAACAAAATGCTTGTAACTTCTTAAATAAGCTGATATCTGCAAAATCGGACTAGACTATGAGTGAAAGTTGGTTACAGATAAGATTAATGATAGATCAAGTTACAAGCTCCCACACTAATGTACAGAAACAACCCCAGGTGAAATTTGGGTCAGTTAAGATTTATATATGCAGGCAAACATCAGGTCAGATGCAAAGAAATAGTTCTTGCCTTTTCTCTACATTGATTGAAAAAAAAGTAAGTGTATATAAAAAGGATGTTTTTACAATAGTTTTCAACTTAAGTATTTGACACCTTCTTTAGCTGACCAAAAAAGTGTATGTGTGGAATCAATTTATCTGTGTAGTAATACCAAAATTTGACATCTGGCATTTGATGAGTCAGTCAGGGAGAAATGGAAACACATTGTGAGAGGTAACAATATTATACTGTTTATTTTTTTTTTAATTACTGTCTTTAACATTGTCTTATAACTCTTAACAAATACTTGAATTTGAAACAACATTTACAAAACTGCTTGAAATTAAAATCAACCAATCTCCTTTTAGGATGTTTGGCAGATGGATTATTAATCAAAGATATATTTTCTTGAATATAGCTCAATTATGTTTATAACACTGTTGGTAAAAGTGTATCATTGTAATTATTTACATTGTTGATTAGCACTTAGGATACAATATGCACTTTAAACTTTTCATACCAGGAACCGTCTGTGAAAAAATGCAACTTTGTGACATGATCTGCCTGCCTGGCTGTATATACCTGAGCAGCATACAGCTTATTACTGCATAAAAGAAACATATCAAAATAATTCTGAATCAGGTAAATATTTTATGTTTTTACAAAAGCTAATGTTTAAATAACCCTTAATTTTTAAAGAAATACACCAATTAATAGTATTTCCTGGCAATAAAATATTATATGATAAATATTAATTATAAATGTGATGAAAAACCCAAGTGCCATTATTATCTTTTGCCAAAGGTAGAGAGATATTATTTTTGGCGTTGTCCTTTCTGTTTCATCTGTCCATCAGATTAATTGAAAATGCTTGTAATTGGAAAAATATTATAGCAGCTTTGTCTATAGAATCACTAAACCTCATGTAATTATTATAAGGTTATTAACACTGCTCAATTATTTACCTTGATTTGGTAAAAAATAGGGATTTTTTCTGTATTAATTGAATAGAAATTTTTCTACAGTGTAGATTTTGATGAAACTTCTCACAGTTTTAATAAAGATGTGGCATATCATTTGACATAGATTAAGTTTGTAGAGTTTGTTGTTATGTCAGTAAGTTAGTTCAGTCTTTTGATTTCATATTTCCTAGAGGAAATTTACAATTTTCTGCAAAATTATTCAGAATGTTAGAAAAATATATTTATTAATAGATATATGGTTTGCTGTTACAGATTGTGTGCTGGAAAAAATGGCCTTACATCCAAAGGAGTGAAATTTGGAGAGTCATTCGCCGTCTACTTAAGCCATCCTGGAATATGAAAAAATAAGACTGCATTGACAGCATCCTGATCCTCGTGTTCAGATCTTTTGTGATTTCTTGTGAAGGGTCTTTGATTTTTGCATAAAAATAAAAAATATATTAATATAATTTGATTTTTGCTTACCGTAGATACCCATGTATAATGCGCACCCATGTATAATGCGCACCCCCCGATTTTAGCCCAAAATCCTGGGAAAAAAACATTTTTGGTCAATTTTGAGATGGATGGAAAACGAAAGTAGAGTTTACATTGACACCGGTAATAAATTTTATCTCCACGGCGGAGAGCCGCATCGGTCTCGCGGTACTATCGATTTTTGTTTTCTCGAAAATAAAACCAGTAAAATATTGTTGTATTTGTTGTTTTACCTTTTTTAATTAACTATTTTGAATAAATAAATAGCAGCTGATTCAATATTTCAGAATGGTATCATTCAAAATGACATGAGCTTCTCAATTCAAACCGATAACAAAAGGTGTGATAGTCTTTTTGTCACGATCAAATAGCCAGTAATTATCGGCAATTAACGTGTCACCTCGTGTCAATTATGTTGTTCACAGTTTGATCTCGGTTGACGATAATTCTCGATCTTTAATTAGTATCATAATTTTTGTGATTTATTAACATTTCCTTCATCAAAATACTTTTAAATTTATATGAAATTAATTTTGTTTGAAAGAAAAATAAACCATTCGATCTTTTACGGAACGTAACGGCAATCTTAGATTTTAGCGGTGACAGGAAGCGCGGGGAGTAGTTTCCCTTTACCAAAATGGCGAACATCGGTAACAAACTTGTTTTGAAGTTGGAAAATTGTCTATACCTGTGTATTATGTGCACCCACGATTCGGGGGTGGTCCCAGGGGTAAAAAAACAGCGCATTATACATGGGTATCTACGGTACTACTGATTTTTTTCAGATTCAGCTGGTGCAGCCGATTTCCACTAGTTGCCACCTATTGCCAGCTATTTGGTGGCATTTAGTGGAAAATAGGACTGCCACCATAGTGGCGTTTTGGTGAAATTTTGTCCACTTACTGCCACCTATTGGGGATTGGTGGAAATAAGTGGCGTTAAGTGCAAAATAGATTTTACACCATAATGGTGGCATTTTAGTGGTATTTTGTCTAAATACTCCACTTACTGCCACCATGAAGGTGGCTACTGGTGGAATTAAGTGGCAAACAAATTTTCCACCATAATGGTGGCATAATAGTGTAAATACTCCACTTATTGCCACCTAAAGGTGTACACAAGTGGAACAAGAGCGCCGCCAAGCGGGGCAATATACGCCCGAAGGGTTACACCAGAGGATGGGAGCAAAATTTAAAAAACTTGACTGTTTAAGCCCAAAGGACAGGAACAACAAAAAGAAGAAATTCCCCCCAAAAAAATTCTAAGTCCACAAAAAAATTCTTACCAGGTAAAGTTATGTCAAAATACATCTAAAAATTGGATGTACCATCCATGTTGTACCACAGAAAAGTGGTCTAGGTTTTTCCCTACGGCCAATAATAAAAAATGTTCAAAATAAGCTATTTATAGTAACAAAAAAGGGAAGTAATACAAAAAAAAATATTGTAAAAGAACAAAAAAGGGATCTGCCAAATAAAAACAAGAGCACTGCAATGCAGAGCAATATACACAAAGCAAAGTCATATATGACCTTTGACCCCTAAGTGTGACCTTGACCTTGATGCGAGTCATCCAAAACATGCTCTCTGCACGTCGCTTCAGTGTGGTGAACATTTGTGCCAAGTTTCTTTGAAATCCTTCAAGCAGTTCAAGAGTTACAGAGCGGACACAGCAAAGTCATATATGACCTTTCACTCCTAAGTGTGACCTTGACCTTGAAGCTAATCATCCGAAACAAGCGCTCTGCACGTCGTCTCAGTGTGGTAAACATTTGTGCCAAGTTTCTTTAAAATCCTTCAAGAAGTTCAAGAGTTACAGAGTGGACACGAAACACACTCATATGACCTTTCACCCCTAAGTGTGACCTTGACCTTGAAGGTAGTCATCCGAAACAAGTGCTCTGCACGTCGTCTCCGTGTGGTGAACATTTGTGTCAAGTTTCTTTAAAATCCTTCAAGGGGTTCAAGAGTTACAGAGCGGACACGAAATAGCTAACGGACGGACGGAAGGACAGACGGACACCGGCGTCATAACATAATACGTCCCTTCGGGCGTATAAAAAGGTGGAATTTAGTGGAAAACAGGTTTGCCACTGTCCTGTTCATTTTTTCACCATTTTGGTGGCATTTTGGGTGGCATTTTGGTGGAAAATTGTCTAAATACTCCACCATTGAAAAGGTTGGCTTTATAGTGGCAAATCTAGGGACGGGTAAGCTTATATACAATTATTTTTCTTTGAAATGAATTAGAAACGGAGAACTTACGTCTACAAAACAACCGATATTTTGACGATATTTGCCGATGTTGCACAATGAAATAAAATAAAGTATTTTTAAAAATATTTTGATGTATAATAAAATGCATATGAATAACCAAGATACGGCGAAAATACGTCTAGAAAAAAATTGGCGTTATTCACCAAGGTTATTCAAAACTTAGCAGACTTGTTTAATTAAACGTAAATCCTTTTTTGTATGTAATAAAATATATTTTAGCTCCTAGGAAACGGCGAAATTACGTGTACAAATCGGCCGAAATTTTGACAATATTTGCCAATGTTACTCAACGAAATAAAATAAAGTATTTTAAAATGTATTTTTATGTATGATAAATTACATTTAAATAACGTATATTCGGCGAAAATACGTCAGAAAAGATTATTCAAGAGTTTGCAAGACCTGTTTTATAAAACGTAAAACTAAACAGAATGTTTTAAAATCCTGTTTTATACGTAATAGAATACTAGGAAACGGCGAAATTACGTCTACAAATCGGCCGAAATAATATCGGCGACTTTATTGCTGGGCTTTCAAATATGACACGTGTCAATCAATCATAGCTTGACATCTGCCAGTCAAATACAGGTAGGTCCACTTCGATATATTACCCAATCGTGTTCGAGTTTCGAGTAGCTAGCCATCTCTACATGTCCGTCATTTGGCAAGAAGATTAGTCCAAAATTATGCAAAATAATTTCCGTTCGCCATTCTTTGAAGATGCCGAAGTTTGACATCAATCAGTGTCAATTACAAAGCTGTTTATTTGCGGATCTGAAGCATCAAATATTTCATAACGAGTGTGTTTTAACACCCTAAAACAATTGTTTTCGGTTTGTGGGCTGTGAAAATATTTCTATGTTCCATTACAATTTACAAGTTAATTTAAAGTCAATACATTCTGGTGTTTTAAAAGGAAAAATAATACATTTGTAAAAAAATATCCTTTTTTGAATCGTAAAATAAATTAGTATCGATTTTGATAGCGGGCCGAAATACGGTACGTGCAGTTAAAGATTTTATCACCGCTATGTAAATGGCAGCCGAAAAACGAAAGTAGCGGTTTGCAGTGACAGAAATAAAGATGTACTGGGCTGTAATTGGAAGATTTTTTAAGATTTTCTTTTAATTTTCGTGTAGAACGCGCTTATAAGACGCGACCCACTCTTTGGCCCGGAAATATGACTCCTAAAAATGCGTCTTATAAGCGGTTATGTATGGTAGTACTGCCGCATGCATACAACTACGGATAAGATCGAATGGCTATATTGTCTGTTTTGGCGACCTTGTGTACAATTAAAAATTATCGCGGGCACAATTTGTTCGTTGGGACTTAAATTCGTGGTTGAGTTCAACCACGAAATCCACAAAAATTAATCCCCCACGAATAATAATAATTTCACAGTAGGAGCGAAAGACAAAGAGACACTAATGGTTGGATGCAATAGAGATCATCTACTTGGCATGTCCAATCACCCTATAAAGTTTCAAAATTCTGGGTCAAGTGGTGCTCAAGTAAACCTTTTTCCATGTTCAGGCCACTGGGACCTTGATCTTTGATCAAATGAGCCCAAAATCAACTATGAAGTTTCAACATTCTGGGTAAAGTGATTCTCAAGTTATTGATACAGAAAGAGTTTTTCTATCTAAGTGTGTTTGTATAAGTACTGAGTTAGGTTTCTTCTACGTTAGCCTATATAGATATTATATACATGTCACACACACTTTTGAACCTAGGACAATAATTTGGACAATTATGGTAGACATTACAAATCTGATATCACACCCAAATATCAAGGCTTTAGCTATTATTGATTCAGAGAATTAGATTTTCAAAGTTTCTAATATAAAAGCCTATAATAGTAAGTACATGTCTGACACAGGGGCGTGGCCACTTTTTTTACCTTAGGACATGTTATTGGACAAGTATGGTATAAACATAAAGGGAAAAGTGACCACGCCCCCTGGCAGCCATGTTTTTTTTTACGAATCAAAATAATTCGAACGATTTTGGTACACAAAAAACATTTGTGTAAAATCATTTTAAAATTGGGCCAGCAGTTTCAAACAAGATTTTTAAAGTTTTCAAATATATATACATATAGAGAAGTGACCACGCTCTCTGGTGGCCATGTTTTTTGACAAATCAAAATAATTTGAACAATCCTGGTAGAGGGTCACACAAGGACCATTTGTGTAAAATTATTTTGAAATCGGGCCAGCAGTTTCACACAAGAAGATTTTTTAAGTTTCTACTATATACATTTAGGGAAAAGTGACTATGCCCTCTGGCGGCCATGTTTTTTGACAAATCAAAATAATCTGAACAGTCTTGGTAGAGGATCACACAAGGACCATTTGTGTAAAATTATTCTAAAATCGGGCAAGCAGATTCACACAAGAAGACTTTTAAAGTTTCCACTATATACATATATGGAAAAGTGACCACGCCCTCTGGCTGCCATGTTTTTTGACAAATCAAAATAATTTGAACAATATTGGTAGAAGGTCACACAAGGACCATTTGTGTAAAATTATTCTAAAATCGGGCAAGCAGATTCACACCAGAAGACTTTAAAGTTTCCACTATATACATATATGGAAAAGTGACCATGCCCTCTTGCGGCCATGTTTTTTGATGAATCAAACAAATGTGAACAATCTTGGTAGAGGGTCACACAAGGACCATTTGCGTAAAATTATTCTATAATCCGGCCAGCAGTTTCACACAAGAAGATTTTTAAAGTTTCCACTATATACATATAAGGAAGAGTGACCATGCCCTCTGGTGGCCATGTTTTTTGACGAATCAGTAAAATTTGAACAATCTTGGTAGAGGTTGACGTAAGGATCATTTGCTTGAAATTATTTCAAAATCGGACCACTGGTTTAGAAGGTGATGTCGTTTGAAGAATTTTCTATTTTTAGCTCTGACGGCCCCTATGTGCAACCTAGCGGAACTGTTTGAAAAAGTTTAGTAGAGGACCATCTAAGGAACATCAATGCAAAGTTTCATCAAAATCCATTCAGTGGTTATGGAGGAGATGCCTGTTAAACAATTGACACATTAACGGACGCATGGATAAGACCAAATCTATATGGCCCCACCACTCATGGGGAGGCATAATAAAAAGGTATGGCATGCAAAATACAAAAATGCTCCTGTATAAGTCATAAGAGACCCCCATATCATAAGTGAACTTAGACCATTAAAGCATTCTCTAGTTATGTGGCAAAAAACAAAAAAAGTTCAGCTGTTCTGGATCAATGTGACCTTACTTTTGACCTACTGATCACAAAATCAATACAGGTCATCTGCTGGTCATGATCAACCTCCTTATAAAGTTTCGTGATCCTAGGTACAAGTGTTCAAGTTATCGTCCAGAAACCTTTAACTATTCTTGGTCACTGTGACCTTGACCGATCTCAAAATCAATAGGGGTCATCTGTTGGTTTTGATCAACCACCCAATAAGGTTTCGTGATCCTAGGCCAAAGAGCTCTGAAGTTATCGTCAGGAAATGGTTCAAATGTTCTGTGTCACTGTCATCTACTGAACATGACCAACCTCCCTTATAATCAACTTTAATGATCCTAGGCCAAAGCAATCTTGAGTTATCATCTGGAAACCGACCAACTGGCATCAGCAAAACAACATACCCCTCCTTTTTCCAATGGGGGCATAATCAAAGCGCTAAAAGCGCTGATGGTGGCTGCTAATCAATGTGTAAAATACTGGAAAGAAAGTGACATCTGAGGAATTCTTAATATAAACCAGAACTTTTTTTGCAAAATACTCAGCTTTTGTTTCAAAATTAATCCTTTTAAAATCACTGTCAGTCATTGTTTACATACACACTGATTCAGTCTTTAACAAATAGTTTTGGTCCTTTTGGATTATTTGTGATGAAAACTACAATCTAAATTACATCAAGGGTGGTTTTAATATAAATAAATAATAAGCTTTTTTACAAATCATTCAGCTTTTAAGATTTCTTTCTAAAGCTTTTGGACAGTGCCTGCTATTAATTACAGGGTTCCCACACTTTTTCGTCTATGAAATTTAAGGACTTTTCCAGGACCTTGTTGCGATTTTCAAGGACCTCTGTACGACATATCGGGTTGTACGTTCCCGTCAATTTTTCTAGATTCAGTGTAAAAATATAAGAACAAGAGGGCCATGATGGCCCGATATTGCTTAAAAATTTCTACTTAATAAATACAGGCTCTGTAAATTTTCTTTTTTCTTTTCATTTTGTTTCTTTGCTGTCCTCAAGCTTTTGTTTCTCAACTTCAAAGAAACTATTAATCATTTACTTGTCTAGCATGTTGTGAAGAATTTATCAACTCCTTCATAATAACTACACCTCTGGTGCCACCTACATTATTTATATAATCTTTGATACACTTCTAGCAATTAAATTATTTTCAGTCAAGTTGATGTTTGATCACTGAATTCAAGTGTGTCACTATAAATCACGATTTTTACAACTGTTCTCTAAAAATAATAATAACTTCACACGGCTTCTTAAAAAACGACACAAAAATGACCGAAAGCCTAAAATTACTGTTTAAAAATTCAAGCATAGCTACTTATATAGGCTCATCAACCACAAAAACATCAGTATTTTCGAAAAAGGAAATTGAAATGACATCCATGTCCGCCATTTTGAATCATGAATTACTTCCCTTAGCAAAATTGAATAATTCCCGGTATTTTCCCGTACCTTTACCGTTCTCTCGCCAAATTCCCGGTATTTTCACGGCCGGGAGTCAATTTTTGAAATTCACGGACTTTTCCCGTTTTCCCGGATAGCGTGGGAACCCTGTAATTATATACACACTGACTTAGTCCTTATCAGATAGCTGTGGTTTTCATGAGATTTTTGTGAGAGAAAACATCACAAACCTACCTCAGAATGTCAGTTCTGCAGCCAGTGTATTTTAGAGGTGCATTAATTATCACTCCATCTCTTTCAAAGCCTATTGCAATTAGAGAAACCGTCAGCAAACAGCATGGATCCTGACCAGACTGTGCAGGCTGGTCTGGATCCATGCTGATCACAAATGCACTATGTTGGTTTTCAGCATGGTGCGACTCAAATGAATTTAGCTGAAGTGAGCAGAATCTGTCTTAACACAATTTGAATGTTTCAAAATCTCTATTAATGAGAAAATGTAATGGAGGCAGGAATTTATAGCTGTCATGTTTAGGCTGAAAGGAATTGAAATGTTCATATTTTGAGGAAAAAATCATCGAACTGTTAAAATTTAACAAGAAGGCCATGATGGCCCTATATCGCTCACCTGTTATTATTACACTTTAGGACAAGAAGGTCCTCAGAAAAAATATCTAAGTCCAAAGGACAGTAACAACAAAGGGAAGAAATTTAACCAAAAAGAACTAGAGCTATCACTAAAGGTGATGAATGTACCCCCCCGCATGCACTGACACAGTACATTGCAATTTGACGCACACAAGATTGCATAATTATGTGGACTGTATGTATATATAGACTGTATGTATACAGTATAGTAACAAAAAACAAAGTCCCATAACTATGCAGAATATTTATCTAAAAGAATGTAACATGCACCATGCACAACTAGGGTTGGTACTGATCACTTGTGTGAAGTTTCATTAAATTGTGTGCAAGGGTTTGGTAGATTAGGCACACACAAAATTGCATATGCAGACTGTATGTACATAGTATGTTAACAAGAAACAAAGTCCCATAACTCTGCAATTTTTGTCGCTGAAAGAACCTAACATGCCCCACGCACAACTACTGTTGTTACTGATCACTTGTGTGAAGTTTCATTAAATTGTGTCAAGAGGATGAGGAGAGATGGTGCGCACAAGATTGTGTCTATGTATATAGTATAGTAACAAAAAAACAAAGTCCCATAACTCTGCAAAAAAAATTTTCTGAAAGAACCTAACATGCCCCATGCACAACTACTGTTGTTACTGATCACTTGTGTGAAGTTTTATTAAATTGTGTCAAGGGGATGAGGAGAGATGGTGCGCACAAGATTGTGTCTATGTATATAGTATAGTAACAAAAAAACAAAGTCCCATAACTCTGGAATTTTTTTTTCTAAAAGAACCTAACATGTCCAATGCACAACCACTGTTGGTACTGATCACTTGTGTGAAGTTTCATTAAATTGTGTCAAGGGGATGAGGAGAGATGGTGCGCACAAGATTGTGTCTATGTATATAGTATAGTAACAAAAAAACAAAGTCCCATAACTCTGCAAATTTTTTTTCTAAAAGAACCTAACATGCCCCATGCACAACTACTGTTGGTACTGATCACTTGTGTGAAGTTTCATTAAATTCTGTCAAGGGGATAAGGAGAGATGGTGCGCACAAGATTGTGTCTATGTATATAGTATAGTAACAAAATAACAAAGTCCCATAACTCTGGAATTTTTTTTTCTAAAAGAACCTAACATGTCCCATGCACAACTACTGTTGGTACTGATCACTTGTGTGAAGTTTCATTAAATTGTGTCAAGGGGATGAGGAGAGATGGTGCGCACAAGATTGTGTCTATGTATATATATAGTATAGTAACAAAAAAACAAAGTCCCATAACTCTGCAAATTTTTTTCCTAAAAGAACCTAACATGCCCCATGCACAACTACTGTTGGTACTGATCACTTATGTGAAGTTTCATTAAATTCTGTCAAGGGGATAAGGAGAGATGGTGCGCACAAGATTGCGTCTACGGACAGACGGACAAACAGACAGACGGACAGACAGACAGACAGACAACCTGAAACCAGTATACCCCCCCTTACAACTTTGTTGTCGGGGGGTACAAAAACAAAAAATCTTACAAGGTACAGATATGTCAAAATACACCTAAAAATTGGAGGTACCATCCATGTTGTACCACAGAAAAGTGGTCTCGGTTTTTCCCTACGGCCAATAATAAAAAAGTTACTAAAAATAAGCTATTTATAGTAACGTAAAAGGGAAGTAATTAAAAAAAATATTGTAAGTGAACAAAAGAAGGATCTGCCAAATAAATCTGTTGACATAAATGAAATTTCAGATCAGTATCTTCATTAGTTATGGAGATATACACAATTTAATTTGAAATAAAGGGAGAGAATTTGACATAAAATCAGTCCATAGTTATCTACCCTGATTGTCTCAGTCCATCTAATAACAATATTGAAATTTTGAAATAAGTCCTATATAAGGACTTAAAGATATAAATCCATTTTGATTACAATCAGGGGAGGTAATCAGATATAAAATAACTTTGGAACTTACGATTGGATCTGATTTGTCATGGAATCCAAGATTTCTTGTTGTTGAAGATATTTTGGAAATTTGTATCAAATAAAACTATAAATGAAGTCTCTATATGGCTGCAATTTTAAGCCAAAATAGCCAATTGTGGACCTTTAAGGGGCCATAACTCTGGAACCCATGATGGAATCTGGCCAGTTGAAGAAAGGAAGCAAGATCTTGTGGTGATACAAGTTGTGTGTAAGTTTTGTAAAAATGAAATCATAAATGAAGCTGCTATTGTGCAGACAAGGTCAAAATAGCTAATTTTGGCCCTTTGAGAGGCCAAAACTCTGGAACCCATTATGGGATCTGGCCAGTTCAAGAAAGGAACCAAGATCTTATGGTGACACAAGTTTTGTGCAAGTTTGATTAAATTCAAATGTTAAATGAAGCTGCTATTGTGCAGACAAGGTCAAAATAGCTAATTCTGGCCCTTTCAGGGGCCATCACTTTGGAACCCATAATGGAATCTCGCCAGTTCAAGAAAGGAACCAAGATCTTATGATAATACAAGTTGTGTGTAAGTTTGGTTAAAATCAAACCATAAATGAAGCTGCTATTGTGCAGACAAGGTCAAAATAGCTAATTCTGACCCTTTCAGGGGCCATAACTCTGGAACCCATAATGGGATCTGGCCAGTTCAAGAAAGGAACTGTGATGTTATGGTGATACAAGCTGTGTGCAAGTTTGGTTAAAATAAAGTCAAAAATGAAACCACTATCGTGCAGACAAGAAATTGTTGACGCACGGACGCACTGACGCACGGACTGACGACGGACGAAGGATGATCACAAAAGCTCACCTTGTCACTATGTAACAGGTGAGCTAAAAATGGTTATTTCCCTTTGGCTCTAAGCCAGTCAGAATGATATATAGTGAAAATGCATCAAAATTACCCTTAAATTCTAAGTAAAATGGGGCATAATTCATGAAAAATTGGGTGTTAGAGCTACGCATTTTGTGTCACATGTGGGTGATGAGGTGGAACATCTATTTTAAGTTTAAATCAATTCCATTTAGTAATAACTGAGATATAGTGAAAATGCATCAAAATTAACCTTAAATTCTAAGCAAAAGGGGGCATAATTCATGAAGCAAGATCTTGTGGTGATACAAGTTGTGTGCAAGTTTGGTTAAAATCAAATCATAAATGAAGCTGCTATTGTGCAGACAAGGTCAAAATAGCTAATTTTGGCCCCTTCAGGGGCCATAACTCTGGAATCTATTGTGGGATCTGGCCGGTTCAAAACAAGAGCTGTCGGATGACAGCGCGCTCGACTATTCGAAAAACTGATTGAAGAATGGGGTCAAAATATTTCCATAGATTTTCAGACAAAAGAAAAAAATGGATTAAACAAACAAGAGGGCCATAATGGCCCTATATCGCTCACCTGTTATCATTGCACTTAAGGACATGAAGGTAAAAAATCATAATCAAGATCAATCAAAAGAATCATGAGAAAATGCAGTTGAAATTTTCTTAAAGGTACATATATGTAAAAATACACCAAAAAATTGGAAGTATCCATCCATGTTGTACCACAGAAATGTGGTCTCGGTTTTTCCCTACGGCCAAAAAAAAAAGTTACTAAATATTAAGCTATTTATAATAACATAAAAGGGAAGTAATTAAAAAAAATATTGTAAGTGAACAAAAGAAGGATCTGCCAAACAAGAGGGCCATGATGGCCCTATATCGCTCACCTGTTATCATTGCACTTGAGGACAAGAAGGTCCTCAGAAAAAATATCTAAGTCCAAAGGACAGGAACAACAAAGGAAAGAAATTTAACCAAAAAGAAAAAAAAAATTCTTACAAGGTACAGATATGTCAAAAAACAACTAAAAATTGGAGGTACCATCCATGTTGTACCACAGAAAAGTGGTCTCGGTTTTTCCCTACGGCCAATAATAAAAAAGTTACTAAAAATATGCTATTCATATTAACATAAAAGGGAAGTAATTAAAAAGAAAATTATTGTAAGTGAACAAAAGAAGGATCTGCCAAATAAATCTGTTGACATAAATGAAATTTCAGATCAGTATCTTCATTAGTTACAGAAATATACTCATTTTAATTTGAAATAAAGGGAGGTAATTTGACAAAAAATCAGTCCATAGTTATTTACCCTAATTGGCTCAGTCCAACTAATGACAATAATGAAATTTCAAATAAGTCCTATAAGTACTTACAGATATAAATCCATTTTGATTACAATCAGGGGAGGTAATCAGATATAAAATAACTCTGGAACCTACGATTGGATCTGATTTGTCATGGAATCCAAGATTTATTGTTGTTGAAGATATTTTGGAAGTTTGTATCAAATAAAACCATAAAAGAAGTCTCTATATGGCTGCAAAAGCCAAAATAGCCAATTTTGGACCTTTAAGGGGCCATAACTCTGGAATCTATGATGGAATCTGGCCAGTTCAACAAAGGAACCAAGATCTTGTGGTGATATAAGTTGTGTGCAAGTTTGGTTAAAATCAAATCATAAATGAAGTTGCTATTGTGCAGACAAGGTCAAAATAGCTAAATTTGGCCCTTTCAGGGGCCATAACTCTGGAACCCATTATGGGATCTGGCCGGTTCAACAAAAGGAACTGAGATCTTATGGCAACACAAGTTTTGTGCAAGTTTGATTAAATTCAAATCATAAATGAAGCTGCTATTGTGCAGACAAGGTCAAAATAGCTAATTCTGGCCCTTTCAGGGGCCATAACTCATGAACCCATAATGGAATCTAGCCAGTTCAAGAAAGGAACCAAGATCTTATAGTGATACAAGTTGTGTGCAAGTTTGGTAAAAATCAAATCATAAATGAAGATGCTATTGTGCAGACAAGGTCAAAATAGCTAATTCTGGCCCTTTCAGGGGCCATAACTCTGGAACCCATAATGGGATCTGGCCAGTTCAAGAAAGGAACTGAGACCTTATGGTTATACAAGTTGTGTGCAAGTTTGGTTGAAATAAAATCATAAATGAAACCACTATCGTGCAGACAAGAAATTGTTGACGGACCGACGCACGGACGGAAGCACGGACGGACGACAGACGAAGGGTGATCACAAAAGCTCACCTTGTCACTATGTGACAGGTGAGCTAATAAAAACAAGAGCACTACAATGCAATGCAAATGCAGTGCAATATACACACAAAACAAAGTCATATGACCTTTGACCCCTAAGCATGACCTTGACCTTAAAGTGAGACATCCGAAACATGTGCTCTGCACATCGTTTCAATGAGGTGAACATTTGTGTCAGGTTTCTTTGAAATCCTGTAAGGGGTTCAAGAGTTACAGAGAGGAAGGGAAATTGCTAACCAACAGACAGACAGACAGACGGACACCCAGGCGATAACATTATACGTCCCTTAGGGCGTATAAAAAGAAATCGAGATCTTATAGTGATACAAGTTGTGTGCAAGTGTGGTTAAAATCAAATCATAAATGAAGCTGCTATTGTGCAGACAAGGTCAAAATAGCTAATTCTGGCCCTATCAGGGGCCATAACTCTGGAACCTATTATGGGATCTGGCCTGTTTAAGAAAGCAACCAAAGATCTTATGGTGACACAAGTTTTGTGCAAGTTTGATTAAATTCAAATCATAAATGAAGCTGCTATTGTGCAGACAAGGTCAAAAAAGCTAATTCTGGTCCTATCAGGGGCCATAACTCTGGAACCCATAAGGGAATCTGGCCAGTTCAAGAAAGGAACCAAGATATTATGGTGGTACAAGTTGTGTGCAAGTTTGGTAAAAATCAAATCATAAATAAAGCTGCTATTGTGCAGACAAAGTCAAAATAGCTAATTTTGGCCCTTTCAGGGGCCATAACTCTAAGACCTATAAGGAAGTCTGGCCAGTTCAAGAAAGGAACCAAGATCTTATGGTGGTACAAGTTGTGTGCAAGTTTGGTAAAAATCAAATCATAAATAAAGCTGCTATTGTGCAGACAAGGTCAAAATAGCTAATTTTGGCCCTTTCTGGGGCCATAACTCTGGAACCCATAACGGATCTTATGGTGATACATGTTGCGTGCAAGTTTGGGAAAAATCAAATCATAAATGAAACCACTAGGGTGGTGTGAGACCTAAACCACGTTGTCGTTATTAACTGCAGTCAAAGAAAAATCTTCATCAAAATATTCTAAAATAAATGGGCTACGTGCTATTTTCTTATGGACTATTTAAATATCAATAAAAACAATTCGATAGTAAACAATTCGATAGTGAAAAAAAAAACGTCGGAAAGTGTAAGAAAATAGTGACAATTGGAACAATCAAATTTTGTGGCATTAGTTTCCGCGACCGGTGTCAAGGTAAAAAAATACCTCGGAATAGCAAACTTAGTACAAGTAGAGGTAGCCTAAAATTATTCTTTTTTCATCTTCTGATGAAACGGAACATGTAAACAAGAGAACCGCCTTGCGGGTGCTGAAGCTCATCTGATTTTTTTTGTATAATAGAAATATTGTCTTACCCATGATTTTCTAAGTCTAAAAAGCGCCATCAATCTTGCAAAAAGCAGGATAGAGTTATGTTTCTTGATGTACAGTGTCCACTTATGATGGTGAAAAACTGTTGCAAGTTTTAAAGCAATAGCTTTGATAGTTTATGAGAAAAGTTGACTTAAACATAATATTCAACCAAGAAAATGATTTTTCTAAGTCCAAAAGGGGCAATAATTATTGCAAAAAGCAGGATGGAGTTATGTTGCTTGCTGTACAGGGTCAGCTTATGATGGTGAACAAGAGTTGCAAGTTTTAAAGCAATAGCTTTGACAGTTTAAGAGAAAAAGTTGACCTAAACATAAAACTTAACCAAGAAATCTGATATTTTCTAAGTCCAAAAGGGGCCATAAATCTTGCAAAAAGCAGGATGGAGTTATGTTTCTTGCTGTACAGGGTCAGCTTATGATGCTGAACAAGTGTTTCAAGTTTTAAAGCAATAGCTTTGATAGTTTAGGAGAAAAGTTGACCTAAACATAAAACTTAACCAAGAAATCTGATATTTTCTAAGTACAAAAGGGGCCATAAATCTTGCAAAAAGCAAGATGGAGTTATGTTTCTTGCTATACAGGGTCAGCTTATGATGGTGAACAAGTATTCCAAGTTTCAAAGCAATAGCTTTGATAGTTTAGGAGAAAAGCTGACCTAAACATAAAACTAAACCAGGCAACGCCGACGCCGACAACCGCTCAAGTGATGACAATAACTCATCATTTTTTTTTTTAAAAATCAGATGAGCTAAAAACGAGTGAAGGAGATTTTAGAGATGGGCTTTTTTATATCGTAGACGTAGGATCATTCTTAAATTTTTCTCTATATATAAATGCTGGCAAGCAGCATGGAGTCCCGTGAAAATGAAACAAGATGGCCCTGGGTCGCTCACCTGAGAAACACACCATAATACACCATAACAGTGTAAACATAGACCTAGTGATTGCATGGAAAAAAATATTCTGACCAAGTATCATTAAAATTGGAGCAAACAAAAGTATTTCTTTTATTTGACCTAGTGACCTAGTTTTTGATCCCAGATGACCCATATTCAAATTTGACCTAGATTTCTTCAAGGAAATCATTCTGACTAAATTTCATAAAGATCAATTGAAAAATACACATACTCTATTCCATACACAAGGTTTTTCTTTGATTTGACCTAGTGACCTAGTTTTTAACCACAGATGACCAATAACCAAACTCTACCTAGATTTTATCAAGGCAATAATTCTGACCAAATTTCATAAAGATCAATTGAAAAATACAGCCTCTATTGCATACACAAGGTTTTTCTTTGATTTGACCTAGTGACCTAATTTTTGACCCAAGATGACCCATATTCAAACTTGACCAAGATTTTATCAAGGCAATCATTCTGACTGAATTTCATGAAGATCAATTGAAAAATATAGCCTCTATCGCATACACAAGGTTTTTCTTTGATTTGACCTAATGACCTACTTTTTGACCCTAGATGACCCATATTCGAAGCTGACCTCGATTTCATCAAGGCAATCATTCTGACCAAAATTCATGAAAATTAATTGAAAAATACAGCCTCTATCGCATACACAAGGTTTTTCTTTAATTTGACCTAGTGACCTAGTTTTTGACCCCAGATGACCCATTTTCGAATTCGGCCTAGATTTCATCAAGGTTATCATTCTGATCAAAATTCAGGAAGATTACTTGAAAAATACAGCCTCTATCGCATACACAAAGTTTTTCTTTGATTTGACCTAGTGACCTAGTTTTTGACCCCAGATGATCCATTTTCAAACTCGGCCTAGATTTCATCAGGGTAATCATTCTGACCAAAATTCATGAAGATTAATTCAAAAATACAGCCTCTATCGCATACACAAGGTTTTTCTTTGATTTGACCTAGTGACCTAGTTTTTGACCCCAGATGACCCATTTTCGAACTCGGCCTAGATTTCATCAAGGTTATCATTCTGACCAAATTTCATGAAGATCAGTTGAAAAATACAGCCTTTATCGCATACACAAGCTAAATGTTGACGGACAGACAGACAGACGCCGGACATCGAGTGATCAGAAAAACTAAAAGTGGGGAAGAAGTGAGGTCAGCAGCGTAAGTGATTTGGATTCGAGTACATGTACTCCACCCACTAAAAAGCAAAATAATAAGAACAAACAAAATGTTGACGAGTCAAAGGAAATAGAAGGTATAAGAACTGAATTAGTTCAAATAAATAAAAAATTGTCAAAGGTAATGACTAAAGATGATGGAAATCTGAGACAAATGATTCAGGAAACGCTTCAACAAATGAAAGATGAACTACTCAAGTCGGTAGAAAAGAAAATAGAAATATTAGAAGGGAAATCATTTGACAAGGAGAGTGAAAACGACAAACTGAAGGTTGAAATAAAGAGTCTTAACAAAAAGTTAGACAAGCAAAAAGAAGAAAACGAAAAATTAACAAGAGCTCGCCGAACACGAAATGCCCCCTTGATGCATTCAGTAACTGCACAAGGAACAGAAATTATATGCTCACTGTAAACAAAAGTTCTACCATTCTGGTTTAATCTGACCTTGACCTTTAACCTATTAACCTAACATGAGATTACAGAGTGATCCTGGCGCCATCCACTGAGCCATTTTTGAATGTTCCAAATTTCAAGACTTGTTCAAGGTCAAATTTCATTTCGGTACAAAACAATGTGTATGTGGTCCAAATTTGAAAGCTGTGGCTTGAGAAATGTGAAAGTAGGTCACTAGGTCAATCTCAAGATCAAAGTTCATTTCGGTACACAAAACTATGCATGTGGTTCAAATTTGAAGGCTGTAGCTTGAGAAATGTGAAAGAGGGTCACTAGGTCAAAATCAAGGTCAAATTTTATTTCAGAACACAAAACTATGCAAGTGGTCCAAATTTGAAACCTGTACCTTCAGAAATGTGAAAGTAGGTCACTAGGTCAATCTCAAGATCAAACTTCATTTCAGTATACAAAACTATGCATGTGGTTCAAATTTGAAGCCTGTAGCTTGAGAAATGTGAAAGTAGGTCACTAGGTCAAAATCAAGGTCAAATTTTATTTTGGAACAAAAAACTATACATGTGGTCCAAATTTGAAGCCTGTATCTTAAAAAAATGTGAAAGTAGGTCACTAGGTCAATAACAAGGTCAAAGTTTTTTTCGGTACACAAACCTATGCATGTGGTCCAAATTTGAAGGCTGTAGCTACAGAAATGTGAAAGTAGGTCACTAGGTCAAGATCAAGGTCAACTCATGTCAAGGTTAATCTTGCCACTCGAAACTATACATGTGGTCCAAATTTGAATGATGTAATTTAAGTTATTGACATGAAGATTCTAAGTTTTTCCCTATATAAGTCTATATGAACCATATGACCCCTGGGGCAGGGCCATATTTGACCCTAGAGGGATAATTTGAACAAACTTGGTAGAGAACCACTAAATGATGCTACATACCAAAATATCAAAGCCATAGTCTTTGTGGTTTGGACAAGAAGATTTTCAAAGTTTTTCCCTATATAAGTCTATGTAAACCATGTGACCACCAGGGCGGAGCCATATTTGACCCTAGGGGAATAATTTGAACAATCTTAGTAGAGGACCACTCGATGATGTCATATACAAAATATCAAAGCCCTAGGCCCTGTGGTTTTGGACATGAGGTTTTTCAAAGTTTTTTCCTATATAAGTCTATATAAACCATGTGACCCCCAGCCCCAGGGAAATAATCTGAACAATCTTGGTAGAGGACCACTAGATTATGCTACATACCAAATATCAAAGCCCTAGGCCCTATGGTTTTGGACAAGAAGATCAGAAACTGTTTAACTGTTCCTGGCCAATGTGACCTTGACCTTTGACCTAATGACCTCAAAATCAATAGGGGTCATCTGCTGGTGATGACCAACCTCCCTGTCAACTTTTATGATCCTAGGCCCAAGCGTTCTTGAGTTATCATCCGGAAACGGATTGGTCTACATTCCGACCGACCGACCGACATCTGCAAAACAATATACCCCTCCTTCTTCGAAGGGGGGCATAAAAAGCAATATAGATAGAAATAGTGAACTAGATTCTGAATACATGAATGAAAACGAGCAATACAGTAGGTCGAACAACATTCGGATTAGTGGTCTGCAAGAGACAGAAAAAGAGAATGCACATCAGACTACACAAAAGGTAATAAACAAATTAAACACACACATTCCTGAATTAGGCTTGACAAATTATGACATTGATATAGCTCACAGACTGGGCAATAAAAAGCCAAATAAACATAGGCAAGTGATAGTCAAGTTTTTGTCACGGTTCTCCAAAAACATGGTTATGAACAACCTAAAAAGATTTAAAGGAAGCAAAATATTCATTACTGAAGATTTGACGAACATAAATCAGCAGGCCTTCATAAGCGTGAAAACGAAGATGCCAGATGATATAAACTCTGTATGGACCAGGGGTGG
This sequence comes from Mercenaria mercenaria, assembly GCF_021730395.1. Lineage (NCBI taxonomy): Eukaryota > Metazoa > Mollusca > Bivalvia > Venerida > Veneridae > Mercenaria > Mercenaria mercenaria. The sequence goes on along the minus strand of NW_026463062.1, from coordinate 34,783 downwards.
AAAAATCTATTATGCAAACAAAACGGGAAACGTTCATCATGTAAGATACAAGGAGTATCAGAATTGGTTTGATCTACCGTGGCCAAAGAGAGAAGACCATATCCAACAACGGGAAAGTGGTAAACCACAAGAATTGATGGCGCAACCAAAAATGACCGACATAGGAGAAATAAAATTTTGACTTGAACGCTTTAATAGCGGAATCTGGAAAAATGAAACCATGTGAACTGTTCTTTTTTTTTTTTTATTATTATTATTATCATTTTATTATCATCTTACTTTTGTGAACAAAGGTTTTCACATTTGGTTAAATTGTAATGTATGATGGGCTTTTTTTTTTTGTAATTTTGTTATTTTTGACATGTGTCAGTTCCTATATACGAAGCATTTCTTACAATTAAATTAAAAAAACGTTTTTACAGGTAAAACCAGCTCATCAGGTGGTGTTTAATAAAAAAACAACACCATTAGTTTTTTGTTTTGTTCTTATTTGAAATAAAAAAAAAAGAAAAGCTTTGAAAGTGATGAGTACCGGAACATATGATATAGTTAAAAGAAATAGCTCAGTAAATAGTGCTTGACTAAACACACAATATTACAACTTTTGTGAACATTTTTTTTCATAATTGGTTTAATCATATTTTTGACATTTATTTTGGTGTCAACATTTGAAACTTCCTCACATTAAAAAATCATAGTTAGTAGCTTAGTGCTGAACTAATACATATTACAATTGCTTAAGATGATAGCCTTATACATATATATCAAAATTGAAATTTGAGATCAATACTGTTGAAGTACTTATACAGGTATAGAATGTATTTTGCAATTTGTGTTTTTTTGAGTGAAAACTTGTTTTTCAGTGTTATTTTCTTTTGTTGTTTCTGTGGTTTGCATTTTTCTTTTACAAATACATAAAAGGACCAAATGATGTGTATTAAAAATGTACATATTCAGTAATACCTCACGTCTTGGTTAAAAGATTGTGTGTTGCTGTAGATAAAAACATTACAAGGTACTTAAGTACGGTGCTAAAAATAGCATACTGTGAACACTGACAGTGTAAACATATATTATGATTTATTATAGGGCATCTAAAGTCAATAGTGCTGTGCATGGCATAAAAGAAGACTGACATTTCGTCATGTTAGGCTAAAAGTTTCATAATCATAAATGTGGAAGTGTAATCATGTATGATATAGAGACGAAAATAGATTGTATGTTTTTTTTTATTCTAAATCTGTAGTTTTAGTTGAAAGTAGCATAATAAAACTGTGAAAACATAGATGTTATAAAGAATATTTTTGGACATTTGAAGTCAAAATTTCTAGCGTATTGTTTTTGAAAAAAAAAAGAAAAATATATACCGGAAAGGCTTCAAAAATAACCAACACTGAAGCGAAATTTTGTTGCTATTAATGTTAGGGTAGTATGTCTAAAAAAAGAAAAAAAAAAAAAAAGAAAAAAAGAAATTCAAATAGTAAAAGACTAATGCCATGCATGTAAATGTGCATGATCCTTTCTTTTCATCAAAGCTAAATTGAGACATGATGATTCAGGTTTTTTCTTTTTTCCTTTTTAATTTTTTTCGAATTTTCTATGAGACATAACATTATGTATATGTACATGGTCACACTGGTTATTCGGATACCTACTCGTGTGAGCGATACCGCCCTCGTGTGATTTATGTACATGTTGGTGAACAGGAAATTCACACCTTTAACAGGTTATTATTCCGTATTTAACTGAAGATTTGAAAAATTTTAGTATTGAATGTGTAAGATCATACCTTAACTATATCTATGTCAAATATCTATCTAATATAATCTGAATAACAGTGAAAAAAATACGTTTTTTGCTGCGAAAATGAAGATATTTTAAGGCGATGGTATATATTTTCACGACTGATGGTATTATTTCGGATTATATGAGGAAATTTTTGTTAGGAAAATGAAAAGCAGTCATTCTATGTGTTAGTCGTTACTTTCATTTCACAAAAACTGGAATCACAGTAAAATTAGATCGATTTTTTCGAAGACAGTGTGTAGAAAAAAAGATACCTCTGACCATGTACCATGGTACCATCCTCGTTGTTTCTGTCAATCGAGCGGATACCGTCCTCGTTATTGAAATGAGCATTACATTGAGGCAGACCCATTTTCTAATTTAGCGATAACATGCAATGACCAGCCAAGATAAAGATAAAACTTTGGTCCTTTATGCCCTCCAGCTACTGGAAGCAGCCTATCCGGAGAAAAAACTTCTCACATCGCTATCAACTTAGTATCAAGATCCATCTACATAGACACATTCTTATGTGTATTTTCAATTGAATATTGCTTCCGTACATTTTGTCTTGTTATTTAAGTTGTTACGGGGTATAAAGTGTTCATAGCAAAAACAAAATTAAATTTGTTCAGAAATTCTATGATTTTTGTCAAATATTTTATTGCGATCGACCCATGTTTCTAAGCTTCGTTTTTAGGAATAAAGCCAGTAATTCGGTCGAAAATGTGCTTCGTCAAGAGTAGTCGAAAGAAGCCAGTAGTAAACAGACCCTTATTTCTCCATGTTTTGTTTTTCGAAAATTCGTATGGAACAAGTGCTTTAATCACACATTTTACTGCAAGAATACATCATGCACAGGGCCGGATCCAGAAATTTCTGACTGGGGGGAGGGGGGCACACCTGTCTTGAACGAAGACATCACTGCCGAGGTGCACTGCAAGGTATTGGAGGGGGTGCCTTTGCCCATGTTAGACGTTAGGCAGGGGTTCCGGGGTCAGGGGGACTCCTTGAAAATTTTGAAATACAGGCAGAAAATGGTGTCCTCTGGTGTATTTTAGGTCTAAATTTTGAAGTATTGGAGGGATACGATACTTCCCTCTTGATTGGGGAGGGGGGGGGGGGGGGGGTCAGGGGGCTCTCCCCTGGAAAATTTTGAAATACAGGTATGAAATGGTGGCCTCTGGTATATTTCTGGGTCTAAATTTTGAGAAATAATTATTCCTTTGCAAAAATAGTAGGGTGCATCTTTGATGAGTATGTCACTTCTCGGCCAACTGGGGAGGCACGGGCCCCCTCGGCCGGGCCCTGGATCCGGGCCTGATGCATGAAATGAGATGGTTTATGTTTATAGGCCTACACCACAGGCACGGGTCCAGTGATTTTTTGTTTAATATAAAAAAATCCTTTTTTTTCACACAAATATACTTTTTATATGTTAAGTCAAATGAAAAAAAATTGATGACAAAAAATCCGGTCACAGTATCATATACATTGAAAAGTTCAATGTATATGATACTGTGACCAGATTTTTGGACATCGATTTTTTTTCATTTGACTAACATATAAGAAGTATATTTATGTGAAAAAAGGGATTTTTTTATATTGAATAAAAAATATACACTGGACCCGTGCCTGTGGCCTACACTCCACACTGCAAGTTTTGCGGATCGAAACCGAAAGTAGGGGTTTATTGTGCGGACATGAGCATATTTTAGGGCTGCAGACCACAACTGACTGGCATTTTACTAGGAACTATTACACTCCCTCTTTATTTTCACCGTTACTTTAAGTTATGACAGAACTTTCATGAAAAATAGGTGTTGGAAAAAGTGATGTTCTATTATAATTTAAGATAGGTAAAGAGGACATGAAGTTTAGTAGGTTTGCAGGTTTGTCGAACAATTCAAGCATCGAGGAATTTGCTTATCATCAAAATGTTGAAAATCAGAGCTAAAAGGATGGGAAATGAAAACAAAATGAGAACGACGAGAAATTTTGGTGAACTGGGTCCACCCTAAGCTTGCTCTGGGTAACTTTTTGTACATCATTTCAAAGTTATTACAGCTCGTCTGATACTTAAACTTTAACAAAATATCACCTTACCTGTCTTATCGTCTGTTGCTAATTCTGTATTGCAAATGGTGATTATGAATCTAAGGGGAGTAAGTTAAAGTATATACAAACCAATCTGCTCTTATATTGTGCCTTTGTAGATTACAAGAAAGCGTTTGATTCTGTCGATCGTATGTGTTTATGGAATGAATTGCTGCAGCATAACATTGATGACAAAGTCTTCGAGACTGAACATGCAATATATGATAAAGCCAAATCTTGTGTAAAGAGTAGCCAAGGTCTATCAAATTTCTTCATTATAGCTCAACTGGTGTACGAAAAGGTGAAAATTTATCACCAATCTTATTTTCTGTTTTCTTGAATGATTTAGTGTCACGTATGCCTATTTTTTTTTCAGGACTAGTGGAATTATCAAACAATGTAAAGGACCTGCTAAATGATGATATTTCAGAAATGTTTTCAATTTATTTTTGTTACTTTATGCAGATGATACAGTGTTATTTGCAGAATCTGAAAATGATTTACAAACTGCATTAAATGTTATGTCAGAATATTGTTATATTTGGAAACTTACAGTTCATTCCAATAAAACTAAGGTTGTTATTTTCTCACGTGTAAAAATGCGAAATAAGCCTACCTTTTATTAATAATGCGGCACTTGAAGTAGTAGATGACTTCAGTTATCTAGTAATTTAATTTAACAACAATGGTTACTTCAATAAAACTAAAATGTATTTGGTTGACCAAGCTAGAAAAAATATGTATGCTCTGTTGAAAAAAATGTAGGAAGTTGCAGCTTAGTATTGATTTACAATTACGTTTATTTGAGTCTGTGGTTCAACCAATATTATTGTATGGATCAGAGGTATGGGGTTGTGGTGATTTTAGCATTGTTAAAAGTTTTCAGCTTAATTTTTTTTTTAAATGGTACTGAAGGTTAAAAAAGTCAACACCTAATGTCATGGGTTTTTTTTGGCGAGCTTGGTGTATTACCAATAGATGTTATAATTAGAAATAGAATATTGAACTACTGGTGTACAATTATTAATGGTAAACAAAAAAGATAAACTGTATACTTTACAGGTTCATGTAGAGACTCCATCAGAAAATGTAAATTATTGTTCTTGGATTTCATATGTAAAATAACTTTTAGAACAACTTGGATTTGCTGAATACTGGCTGAATCAATCAGTATTTTCACCAGTGTATTTCCGCAATATTGTACAACAGAGGTTGAAGGCCAGTTTATTCAATCTTGGAATGAAAAAAACTTGGCAAATTTCCAGAAAATGTTTGTGTTACAGAATATTTATAACAACCTTTGAGTTTGAAAATTATTTTAAAGTTTTACCAACAAATCTCGCAATATCCATGTGTCATTTCCGATGTAGGAACAATTTGTTACAAGTTGAAAGAGGGATATTTTTGAATATTGAGCTCAATAACAGGACTTGTTATCTGTGTAATAATACATCTTTAGGAGATGAATTTCATTACATTATAGAATGTCCGTACTTAAATTTAGACAGAGTAAAATATATACCAAATGACTTTCAACAGTCAAATGTAATGTCATTTCAACGTTTATTTCATAGTAATGATAGTACTCTTCTTTTTAAGTTAGCATTGTTTGTACAGAAAATACTTCAAATTTTTTGGGAGGAATAGGTTTTTGTCACTGGCAGTTATTTGCTGGCCAGTTAAAACACTGTTTTCAAACCTGGTTAATTCTAAATGTACACCGTCTTTTATCTTTTAGCTTACAAAATATTTGTATCAGATCTATTATGACCGTAAAACTATTGTTTTATTTTATGTAGGCCCTTTAAGTGTTTGTTTTGTTAAATTTGTTGTTATTATAATACTGATGCCCGTATGGGCCCAGTTATAAATAAAATCTTGAACTCTTGAATCTCACAGATTTCCTCCCTTGACGTACATTTAACGTTTACAACCGCTGTGAGGAGTGTGTGAACAAACATTAAAAAGAGATTAGATCTGATAACCAGACTTCTATATCTGCTTCTTTTTATTCAGTTAGTCACCTGTAAGACACTTATACAGTAGTGTATATTGTATGCACTTGTAAACAAGTCGCATAATTAGCACGAACTTAATGGAGGGTGCACCTATAATTACAAGATACAATAAAAGGCAGATTTATGAAGCCGCAGCCTCTCCCTATACGAATACATGCCCAGAGAGAGGGTCCGATTTCCCTTTCAGGAAGAAAAAGAAGGTCTTAACATAAGCACTTTTGCACGGTGCGACGACAAGTTTGGTCGCTTTCATAATGAGACTGAAGGAGAAAAAGAAAAACTCCAAGTAGGCAAGATGATAGAATGTGTAGAATAGAGGGTGGGTGTGAGGGAAGATTTGATATTGGTGAAATACTTCTATCTCACTTCTTTACATTTTTAAAGTTAACATTCTAATCAAATAGATCTACTAAAGGTCGGGTTTCACATTTCCAGTTCTTATTTCCAGATCCTCAAAGCGATTACCTTTAATTGCGTTCATTTAAGTGTACCGTATTGCGGAAGTAATCGCTGCGGGGAGTTTTATAAATGTTCATTGACATAACGAGGACGGTACCCATGTGCAAACGGGTAGGTATCATTGTTTATTTCATCCATCGTCAGCGGTACCATCAAAAACAGCGACAGGATGCATATAATTGAAATTTTATCAACAAAAATAGCTTGCAGGTACACGATCCATTCGTTTTGTAGTTGAGTATGCATAGTTTTACCAAGGAGAGTGGCAAATTCAGTTATCTCAACTTCGAACAAAGAAAAATACGTCTCAAAACGTCAAATTACATGAAATTCGTTACATTTCTTCAAATTTTGTAGTCATATCAATATTATTGAGGACTGATATTTTCACCAGTGCGAATTAATGCATTTCCTAGGACGATTCTGTTTTTAAAATGTTCAACATGCTTAAATATGTGTCATACGTTGGCATTGTTTTTATATACCCTATACAACCTACATGTATATAAATCACACGAGGGCGGTATCGCTCATTCGAGTAGGTACCCGAATAACCAGTGTGATGGTATAAAACCTGTATGAATCGATGTATTACAGATGAATATACCGATACAGGTATAATATGCATTAACTGAGAAAGATGGGATTATATTTTGTAATTTATGTATTATAAACATAGATTTTATTAGATAGGAAAGCTGTGAAATCATTTTGGCGTGTAAATGTCAATTTTTTTTTTTACAGTCTGCAGGATGGAGTGAAGTGTGATCTTTAAAAAGCGTGATGTTGTTTATCAATTTAGTACATAACAAATAAAACAGCTATTTTATGGAAATATTTGAATGTTCTGTACTTTGAAAAATTCGGTATGATAAGAGATTATTCGTGCCGGCTGCTGTTCGTTTTGTATACACTATTTGGTTTAAAACATCTTAGTAAAAGACATCATTCTGCTGTCATTTTTTAAACTGATCCGTTGGTAATTTGTCACACAAAAACGCATAGCCATATCTGTCAACGAACAAAAAAGCTTTTAGTTAGAGTTTCACCCCACAGGGTTAAAAAACAGGCGGTACAAATTGACTGAAGCAAAATATATTGATACACGATTATAATAGATGTGGGACCAACAACAGCAAAATAGTTGTCAGAAATTCTCTTTTTATGAAATTGAAATTATACAAATGTAAATCTGGACGAATTTATCGTTTTTGACTATTAAAATGATGCCACCAAACCCAAATGATTTCACAGTATTACACAATTTTTTATAAAAAGTATTACATGTATTATAAGTGTTACAACTTACATGCATAGATCTACATTTATACATAATTATAGGAAGTGTTGGAAGATACAATTTAATTTTTTGAAATGATAGTGTGGAATGTAGATGATAAGTTTTTGTGTAGCGGTTTATGTTTTTCTTTCATATATAAGTCTTAAATGTCTTATATAAATGCTGACTGTATTTTTGAGGATATAGTCATTAAAAGAAAAAAGCCAAATTACATGATAACTGAGATAGTGAAGCCCACCTAAAATCTCTTTTACTTTAAACATACTTAGAATGAAAGACAACAGTGAAGATTTTGTCGTCTCCAGTTTCACAATTACAGAATGTCTAATCATATGGAATTATGTAATATATCATGGATAGTATATCAATATGCTCTCTCAATGTTAGAGGTATAGGCAACTTTAAAAAAAGGAGACAAGTTTTTCAGTGGTTAATAGAGAAAAAGTATGCAATATGTTTGTTACAAGAAACCCATTCTACACCTGATTTGGCAAATGTATGGAAAACAGAATGGAATGGGAAAGCATTCTTTAGTGGAAATAAAAGCAATAGGGCAGGAGTAGCAATTCTTGTAAACCCTGAACTGACAAACGTCAATATGGCCTTTAAAGAATTAATTACAGGAACATTAGTTTCTATTGAATTTTCAATGAATGAAAAAGATTTTACTGTATTAAATATCTATGGACCCAATGAAAATAATTCTTCTATATTTTGTTGTTTGGAAACAGAAGTATTAACAAGAGGACCATGATGGTCCTGAATCGCTCACCTCTTCCCACATGACCCAGTTTTGAGTATGATGTCTTTTTTTCTATTATTTGACATAGTGACCTAGTTTTTGAGCTCATGTGACCCAGTTTTGAACTTGACCTAGATATTATCAAGATAAAAATTCTGACCAATTTTCATGAAGATCCATTGAAAAATATGGTCTCTAGAGAGGTCAAAAGATTTTAATAATTTTAGACCTACTGACCTAGTTTTTGACCGCAGTTAACCCAGTTTCAAACTTGACCTAGATATCATCAAGATGAACATTCAGACCAACTTTCATACAGATCCCATGAAAAGTATGGCCTCTAGAGAGGTCACAAGGTTTTTATTTATTTGACCTACTGACCTAGTTTATTAAGGCAGGTGACCCAGTTTCAAACTTGACCTAGATATCATCAAGGTGAACATTCTGACCAATTTTTATGGAGATCCATTCATAAGTATGGTCTCTAGAGAGGTCACAAGGTTTTTCTATTTTTAGACCTACTGACCTAGTTTTTGACCGCACATGACCCTGTTTCGAACTTGACCTAGATATCATCAAGATGAACATTCAGACCAATTTTCATACAGATCCATTGAAAAATATGGCCTTTAGAGAGGTCACAAGGTTTTTCTATTATTTGACCTACTAACCTAGTTTTTGATGGCACGTGACCCAGTTTCAAACTTGACCTAGATATCATCAAGATGAAAATTCAGACCAATTTTCATACAGATCCCATGAAAAATATGGCCTCTAGAGAGGTCACAAGGTTTTTCTATTATTTGACCTACTGACCTAGTTTTCGACCGCACGTGACCCACTTTCGAACTTGACCTAGATATCATCAAGGTGAACATTCTGACCAATTTTCATGAAGATCTCATGAAATATATGGCCTCTAGAGAGGTCACAAGGTTTTTCTATTTTTAGACCTACTGACCTAGTTTTTGACCGCACATGACCCAGTTTCAAACCTGACCTAGATATCATCAAGATGAACATTCAGACCAACTTTCATACAGATCCCATGAAAAATATGGCCTCTAGAGAGGTCACAAGGTTTTTCTATTATTTGACCTACTGACCTAGTTTATAAAAGCACGTGACCCAGTTTCGAACTTGACCTAGATATCATCAAGGTGAACGTTCTGACCAATTTTCATGAAGATCTTGTGAAACATATAGCCTCTAGAGAGGTCACAAGGTTTTTCTATTTTTAGACCTACTGACCTAGTTTTTGAAGGCACGTGACCCAGTTTCGAACTTGACCTAGATATCATCAAGGTGAACATTCTGACCAAGTTTCATGAAGATCTTGTGAAATATATGGCCTCTAGAGAGGTCACAAGGTTTTTCTATTTTTAGACCTACTGACCTAGTTTTTGAAGGCACGTGACCCAGTTTCGAACTTGACCTATATATCATCAAGATGAACATTCTGACCAACTTTCATAAAGATCCCATGAAAAATGTGACCTCTAGAGTGGTCACAAGCAAAAGTTTACGGACGGACGCACGCACGCACGCACGGATGGACGACGGACACCGCGCGATCACAAAAGCTCACCTTGTCACTTTGTGACAGGTGAGCTAAAAAAGTATGACACAAATATCATTGTAGGTGGAGATTTTAACACAGTAATAAACATAAAACTAGACCAAAAAAATGGAAGGGATGATACACACTCAATATGTAGGAAAAAAATTAATGAAATCATAGAAGCCGGAAACCTTGTAGTCATTTGGAGATACAAAAACCCTGAACTTTTACAATACACTTGGCACTCGAATACTAAACCAAGTATTTTCAGTAGGCTAGATTATTTTTTAATATCAGATTGCTTAATGGATTTCACCCAAAAATGTAGAATAGAACCAGGGTATAAAACTGATCATTCAATTATTGAACTAAACATAGATCTTATTAATGCAAAAAGGGGACCAGGTACTTTAAAATGAATAATAGTTTATTGATTGAAGAAGAATATAAACAGCAAATTATATTGTGTATAATGAAACAGTAGAAATAAACAAAGAAGCCAATCCAAATACGTTGTGGGAGGTCATCAAAGGCGCCATAAAAAATACTACGATTAAATATGCTTCTCAAAGAAAAAAAGAAATGTTTCAAAAAGAGGAAAACTTAATAAATGAAATAGAAAAACTAGAAATTAAGATAACATTGTCCGACAATGAGCAAGATGCACAAAATTTGCTGGAGATAAAAAAGCAAGAATTAGATAGAATATATGATCTAAAAATGAATGGAATATTAATTAGATGTAAAGCAGAAAGCATAGAGGGTAATGAAAAAAATAGTAAGTATACTTTGCAAATCTAGAAAAAAGAAATGCTGAAAAGAAAAATACATTTAAATTAAGAGTAAATGAAAATGAGATCACAAACCAAGATGAAATCCTAAAGGAAGAAAAAAAATTCTATGAAAAATTATACTCTAAAAAGATTGAAAGAGAATCAGAATATGATTTCTTCGACCAAAATATGAACAAATTGGGAAATGATCATAAACATTTATGTGAAGGGCTGTTAACAGAATATGAATGTCTGCAATCATTAAATGAATGAAAAATCAAAAAGTCCTGGCTCAGACGGCATTACCTGTGAGTTCTATAAAACTTTCTGGAAAACATTAAAGACTATTATATAAAATCTATAAATTTTCATACAGTACGAAAAACTTAACTACTCTTCAGAAACAGGGAATAATCTCACTTCTCCCAAAAACTGGAAAAGATCTAATGATACTATCAAATTGGCGTCCCATCAGTTTGCTAAATGTAGACTATAAAATAGCAACAAAAGCCATATCAAATCGCCTGAAAAAAGTTATTAACTCTGTAATAAGTCAGTCACAATCAGGTTTTTTGAAGAACAGATATATAGGAGAAAATGTTCGATTATTATTTGAAACGATAGAATATTTAAACACACGCAATGAACCTGGTATTTTAATGTTTGCAGATTTCGAAAAAGCATTTGATAGTTTAAACCATGATTTTGTTTTCTGTTGTCTAAAACACTTAAACTTTGGGGACTCATTTATTGATTGGGTAAGGCTCTTTTACAATGATATATGCAGTGTAGTAATTAACAATGGCCAAATTTATCTGAAAATTTCCCAATACAACGTGGTTTGCGGCAAGGATGCCCCCTGTCCTCTCTGCTCTTCATAATATGTATTGAATTTTTATCAAATTATATTGAAAAAGATGAACATATAAAAGGAATAAAGATAAATGAAAAGCCACTAAAACAAACATTATTCGCTGATGATGCAACTTTTTTAAATAATGGAGAACCAGGATCTTTCGAAAAACTAGTTCATGTAATTTCGGATTTTGAAAACATGTCTGGATTGAAACTAAACAATCAAAAAACAACAATTCTGAGGGTAGGTTCTTTAGCTAATACAAACATTAGACTGTGTCAGGAGAAAAGTTTTTCCTGGACATCAGAGTCAGCTAGTACACTTGGTATGACATTTACAAATAATGCAGAAGTGAACCTTAATATTAATCTAGAGCCGAAGCTCAACGGCTTTAAAAACTGTCTTAAACAGTGGGAACACAGGAAACTAACATTCCTTGGAAAAGTTACAGTAATTAAGACTTTTGCATTGCCAAAACTTATTTACCCTTTTACAGTTCTCCAAAGTCCAAAAATAGAAACAATTAAAGAAATTATAGAAGCCATGTATAATTTTATATGGGATAGAAAACCAGAAAAAATAAAAAGGGAAATATTGCAACTGGACTATGACAAAGGAGGGATCAAAATGGTTGATTTAAACAGTTTTCTTAATGCCATCAAATCTTGCTGGGTGAGAAGATTTAATGAAAATCAAACAAGACACGAAATTGTGGACAGACGACGGACGAAGGGCGATCACAAAAGCTCACCCTGTCACTATGTGACAGGTGAGCTAAAAATGTTCCTGTATTTGTGGATTTTGATTAGCCTTGCACTAAATGGCAAAGTGTGACCATGATGGCAAATATAATAAGTTATATGTTAGGCAAAATATGGACTTATATGAAAAATTTAACTAATTTCCAAGTCCAAAAAGGGTCATAATTCAGTCAGAATAGTTGACAGAGTTATGTACACTTGCCTACAGATGGAAATCATGTTGATATACTAGTGTTAAAAGTTCCAAAGCCACAGTTCAAATAGTTTTGACAAAAATTTCAAAGTCCAAAAAGGGCCATAATTCAGCCAAAATAGTTTTCAGAGTTATGTACTCTTGCCTACAGATGGAAATCATAATGATAAACAAGTGTTTAACGTTTAAAAGCCATATGTCAAATAGTGTTGACAAAACATGGACATATACAAAAACAGAACCAATTTCCAAGTTCAAAAAGAGCCATAATTCAGCCAAAACAGATGACAGAGTTATGTACTCTTGCCTATTGATAGAGACTATAATACTGAACAAGATATAAACGTTTCAAAGCCATATGTCAAACACTTTACACAAAATATAAACTGGTACAAAAAACTTAACCAAGATTTCTAAGTCAGAAGGGGCCATAATTCAGCCAAAATGCTTGATGGAGTTATGTATTCTTGCCTACAACCGCACCGACACATTTTTGGTCATATGGCGACTTTCCAGCTTTGATGGTGGAGGAAGACCCCAGGTGCCCCTCCGTGCATTATTTCATCACGAGCCGGCACCTGGGTAGAACCACCGACCTTCTGTAAGCCAGCTGGATGGCTTCCTCACATGAAGAATTCAACGCCTCGAGTGAGGCTCAAATCCACATCGATGAGGGGCAAGTGATTTGAAGTCAGCGACCTTAACCACTCGGCCACGGAGGCCCCTTCTGTATCATATACAGTCTTATATTTCAGGTGTTATATATGTGACACTGCTGTTAGGAAACAGGTTTCCCCAAATCAGAACTTGAACTAGAAGATGCTTTTGTAAAAAGGCGCATGTCTCCCCCAATGCAAAGTTGTATAGGCAAGAAGTCAATAGGGGTCAGGAGCGAAAGTCAAAGAGATACTGATGGTTGGCTGCAATAGGGATCATCTACTTGGCATGTCCAGTCATCTCGCTAAGTTTCAACACTCTAGGCCTAGTGGTTCCCAAGTCACTGTTCAGGCTCCTGTGACCTTGACCTTTGAACAAGTGACCCCAAAATAAATAGGGGTCATCTACTCTGCATGTTCAATCATCCTATTAAGTTTCAACATTCTAGGTCAAGTGGTTCTCAAGTTATTATCTGGAAATGATTTTACATGACCAAGCCCCTGTGACCTTGACCTTAATAGATGGACCCAAAAATCAATAGGGGTCATCTACTTTGCATGTTCAATCATCCTATGAAGTTTCAACATTCTGGGTCAAGTGGTTCTCAAGTTATTGATCGGAAATTGTTTTCCATGTTCAGGCTCCTGTGACCTTGACTTTTAACAGAGTGACCCCAAAATCGATAGGGGTCATCTACTCTGCATGTTCAATCATCCTATGAAGTTTCAACATTCTGGATCGAACTTGACCTATATATCATCAAGATGAACATTCTGACCAACTTTCATAAAGATCCCATGAAAAATGTGACCTCTAGAGTGGTCACAAGCAAAAGTTTACGGACGCACGCACGCACGCACGCACGGATGGACGACGGACACCGCGCGATCACAAAAGCTCACCTTGTCACTTTGTGACAGGTGAGCTAAAAAAGTATGACACAAATATCATTGTAGGTGGAGATTTTAACACAGTAATAAACATAAAACTAGACCAAAAAAATGGAAGGGATGATACACACTCAATATGTAGGAAAAAAATTAATGAAATCATAGAAGCCGGAAACCTTGTAGTCATTTGGAGATACAAAAACCCTGAACTTTTACAATACACTTGGCACTCGAATACTAAACCAAGTATTTTCAGTAGGCTAGATTATTTTTTAATATCAGATTGCTTAATGGATTTCACCCAAAAATGTAGAATAGAACCAGGGTATAAAACTGATCATTCAATTATTGAACTAAACATAGATCTTATTAATGCAAAAAGGGGACCAGGGTACTTTAAAATGAATAATAGTTTATTGATTGAAGAAGAATATAAACAGCAAATTATATTGTGTATAAATGAAACAGTAGAAATAAACAAAGAAGCCAATCCAAATACGTTGTGGGAGGTCATCAAAGGCGCCATAAAAAATACTACGATTAAATATGCTTCTCAAAGAAAAAAAGAAATGTTTCAAAAAGAGGAAAACTTAATAAATGAAATAGAAAAACTAGAAATTAAGATAACATTGTCCGACAATGAGCAAGATGCACAAAATTTGCTGGAGATAAAAAAGCAAGAATTAGATAGAATATATGATCTAAAAATGAATGGAATATTAATTAGATGTAAAGCAGAAAGCATAGAGGGTAATGAAAAAAATAGTAAGTATACTTTGCAAATCTAGAAAAAAGAAATGCTGAAAAGAAAAATACATTTAAATTAAGAGTAAATGAAAATGAGATCACAAACCAAGATGAAATCCTAAAGGAAGAAAAAAAATTCTATGAAAAATTATACTCTAAAAAGATTGAAAGAGAATCAGAATATGATTTCTTCGACCAAAATATGAACAAATTGGGAAATGATCATAAACATTTATGTGAAGGGCTGTTAACAGAATATGAATGTCTGCAATCATTAAATGAAATGAAAAATCAAAAAAGTCCTGGCTCAGACGGCATTACCTGTGAGTTCTATAAAACTTTCTGGGAAAACATTAAAGACTATTATATAAAATCTATAAATTTTTCATACAGTACGAAAAACTTAACTACTCTTCAGAAACAGGGAATAATCTCACTTCTCCCAAAAACTGGAAAAGATCTAATGATACTATCAAATTGGCGTCCCATCAGTTTGCTAAATGTAGACTATAAAATAGCAACAAAAGCCATATCAAATCGCCTGAAAAAAGTTATTAACTCTGTAATAAGTCAGTCACAATCAGGTTTTTTGAAGAACAGATATATAGGAGAAAATGTTCGATTATTATTTGAAACGATAGAATATTTAAACACACGCAATGAACCTGGTATTTTAATGTTTGCAGATTTCGAAAAAGCATTTGATAGTTTAAACCATGATTTTGTTTTCTGTTGTCTAAAAACCTTAAACTTTGGGGACTCATTTATTGATTGGGTAAGGCTCTTTTACAATGATATATGCAGTGTAGTAATTAACAATGGCCAAATTTATCTGAAAATTTCCCAATACAACGTGGTTTGCGGCAAGGATGCCCCCTGTCCTCTCTGCTCTTCATAATATGTATTGAATTTTTATCAAATTATATTGAAAAAGATGAACATATAAAAGGAATAAAGATAAATGAAAAGCCACTAAAACAAACATTATTCGCTGATGATGCAACTTTTTTAAATAATGGAGAACCAGGATCTTTCGAAAAACTAGTTCATGTAATTTCGGATTTTGAAAACATGTCTGGATTGAAACTAAACAATCAAAAAACAACAATTCTGAGGTAGGTTCTTTAGCTAATACAAACATTAGACTGTGTCAGGAGAAAAGTTTTTCCTGGACATCAGAGTCAGCTAGTACACTTGGTATGACATTTACAAATAATGCAGAAGTGAACCTTAATATTAATCTAGAGCCGAAGCTCAACGGCTTTAAAAACTGTCTTAAACAGTGGGAACACAGGAAACTAACATTCCTTGGAAAAGTTACAGTAATTAAGACTTTTGCATTGCCAAAACTTATTTACCCTTTTACAGTTCTCCAAAGTCCAAAAATAGAAACAATTAAAGAAATTATAGAAGCCATGTATAATTTTATATGGGATAGAAAACCAGAAAAATAAAAAGGGAAATATTGCAATGGACTATGACAAAGGAGGGATCAAATGGTTGATTTAAAACAGTTTTCTTAATGCCATCAAATCTTGCTGGGTGAGAAGATTTAATGAAAATCAACAAGACACGAAATTGTGGACAGACGACGGACGAAGGGCGATCACAAAAGCTCACCCTGTCACTATGTGACAGGTGAGCTAAAAATGTTCCTGTATTTGTGGATTTTGATTAGCCTTGCACTAAATGGCAAAGTGTGACCATGATGGCAAATATAATAAGTTATATGTTAGGCAAAATATGGACTTATATGAAAAATTTTAACTAATTTCCAAGTCCAAAAAGGGTCATAATTCAGTCAGAATAGTTGACAGAGTTATGTACAACTTGCCTACAGATGGAAATCATGTTGATATACTAGTGTTAAAAGTTCCAAAGCACAGTTCAAATAGTTTTGAAAAAATTTCAAAGTCCAAAAAGGGCCATAATTCAGCCAAAATAGTTTTCAGAGTTATGTACTCTTGCCTACAGATGGAAATCATAATGATAAACAAGTGTTTAACGTTTAAAAGCCATATGTCAAATAGTGTTGACAAAACATGGACATATACAAAAACAGAACCAATTTCCAAGTTCAAAAAGAGCCATAATTCAGCCAAAACAGATGACAGAGTTATGTACTCTTGCCTATTGATAGAGACTATAATACTGAACAAGATATAAACGTTTCAAAGCCATATGTCAAACACTTTACACAAAATATAAACTGGTACAAAAAACTTAACCAAGATTTCTAAGTCAGAAGGGGCCATAATTCAGCCAAAATGCTTGATGGAGTTATGTATTCTTGCCTACAACTGGACATGGTGATGGTAAACAAGTGTTGAAAGTTTCAAAGCTTTATCTCAAAAGACTTTGTCAAAATGTAGATGGTACGAAAAAACTTAACCAAGATTTCTAAGTCAAAAAGGGGCAATAATTGAACCAAAATGCTTGATGGAGTTATGTACTCTTGCCTACAACTGGACATGGTGATGGTAAACAAGTATTGAATGTTTCAAAGCTTTATCTCAAAAGACTTTGTCAAAATATGAACTGGTACGAAAAACTTAACCAAGATTTCTTTTTAAGTCAAAAGGGGCCATAATTCAGTCAAAATGCTTGACAGAGTTATGTACTCTTGCCTATAACTGGACATGGTGATGGTAAACAAATGTTGAAAGTTTCAAAGCTTTATCTCAACAGACTTTGTCAAACGAAAAACTTAACCAGGGTGTGACGCCGACGCCGACACAGATGCCGTGGTGAGTAGGATAGCTCTACTTATTCTTCGAATAGTCGAGATAAAAAGAACCAAGATCTTCTGGTGACACAAGTTGTGTGCAAATTTGATTAAATTCAAATCATAAATGAAGCTGCTATTGTGCTGACAAGGAAACCAATGATGGAATCTCGCCAGTTCAAGAAAGGAACCAAGATCTTATGGTGATACAAGTTGTTTGTCAGTTTGGTAAAAATCAAATCAAAAATAAAGCTGCTATTGTGCAGACAAGGTCAAAATAGCTAATTTTGGCCCTTTCAGGGGCCAAAACTCTGGAACCCATAATGGGATCTGGCCAGTTCAAGAAAGAAACCGTGATCTTATGGTGATACAAGTTGTGTGCAAGTTTGGTTAAAATAAAATCATAAATGAAACCACTATCGTGCAGACAAGAAATTGTTGATGCACTGACGCACTGACTGACGAAGGGTGATCACAAAAGCTCATCTTGTCACTATAATAACCTTGAGGCAGAAGTAAAATCTACCTACATTTCTTCCACAATATGTAATCTAAAGTGTGAAGGCAAAATAGAGAACTTTTACCACATGTAACTTAGTATTTTTGAAGATATCTAACTCTACCCCTTCTGTTTCAGAGGTAAATTCACTTTGAAAATAAAGAAATCGCTTATCAAATGATATTTTTCCACTTTTGTACAATAAATCAATAATCTTGAAAGAAGTAAAACCTTGCCAGAAAAAAGGAAAATAAGGATATTTTTTTTTGACCCAGTGGGGCTTGAACCTACGCCCCCCTGAAAATTGCAGTTAAAGTAGGTTTATGGTAGGAATTCAATACTCTTCAAAAAGGAGGTACCCTATTACAGGTCCAATACCTTAATATAATATCTTACAATCTGATAGCTATGACGAACATTCAAGTTTATTCCGACATATTTGAAAATTGTTACAACTTGCTGGAAAAGCTATGGGAGGTACAAACTGGGAAATGTTCAGAAACCTTTGTGATGTGTCTTTTCCATTGAAATTCCATTTCTTTTTTTAGGTTATTACTATCAGAAGCCATCTTTCTGTATCATTTTTTTTTATTTTTTGGTTGGGTTTAACGTCGCACCGACACATTTTTGGTCATATGGCGACTTTCCAGCTTTGATGGTGGAGGAAGACCCCAGGTGCCCCTCCGTGCATTATTTCATCACGAGCCGGCACCTGGGTAGAACCACCGACCTTCTGTAAGCCAGCTGGATGGCTTCCTCACATGAAGAATTCAACGCCTCGAGTGAGGCTCAAATCCACATCGATGAGGGGCAAGTGATTTGAAGTCAGCGACCTTAACCACTCGGCCACGGAGGCCCCTTCTGTATCATATACAGTCTTATATTTCAGGTGTTATATATGTGACACTGCTGTTAGGAAACAGGTTTCCCCAAATCAGAACTTGAACTAGAAGATGCTTTTGTAAAAAGGCGCATGTCTCCCCCAATGCAAAGTTGTATAGGCAAGAAGTCAATAGGGGTCAGGAGCGAAAGTCAAAGAGATACTGATGGTTGGCTGCAATAGGGATCATCTACTTGGCATGTCCAGTCATCTCGCTAAGTTTCAACACTCTAGGCCTAGTGGTTCCCAAGTCACTGTTCAGGCTCCTGTGACCTTGACCTTTGAACAAGTGACCCCAAAATAAATAGGGGTCATCTACTCTGCATGTTCAATCATCCTATTAAGTTTCAACATTCTAGGTCAAGTGGTTCTCAAGTTATTATCTGGAAATGATTTTACATGACCAAGCCCCTGTGACCTTGACCTTAATAGATGGACCCAAAAATCAATAGGGGTCATCTACTTTGCATGTTCAATCATCCTATGAAGTTTCAACATTCTGGGTCAAGTGGTTCTCAAGTTATTGATCGGAAATTGTTTTCCATGTTCAGGCTCCTGTGACCTTGACTTTTAACAGAGTGACCCCAAAATCGATAGGGGTCATCTACTCTGCATGTTCAATCATCCTATGAAGTTTCAACATTCTGGATCAAGAGGTTCTGAAGTTATTGATCAGAAATGGTTTTCAATGTTCAGGCCCCTGTGACCTTGACCTTTAATGGAGTGACCCAAAAAACAATAGGGGTCATTTACTCTGCATGACCAATCATCCTATGAAGTTTCAACATTCTGGGTCGAGTGGTTCTCAAGTTATTGACCGGAAACTGTTTTCCATGTTCAGGCCCCTGTGACCTTGACCTTTAATAGAGTGACCCCAATATTAATATGGGTCATTTACTATGCATGTCCAATTATCCTATGAAGTTTTAACATTCTGGGTCAAGAGGTTATCAAGTTCTTGATCGGAAACGGTTTTTCATGTTCAGGCACCTGTGACCTTGACCTTTAACAGAGTGACCCCAAAATCAATAGGGGTCATCTACTCTGCATCAACAATCATCCTATTAAGTTTCAACATTCTGGGTCAAGTGGTTGAAGTTACTGACCGGAAATGGTTTTCAATGTTCAGGCCCCTGTGACCTTGACCTTTAACAGAGTGACCCCAAAATCAATAGGGGTCATCTACTTTGCATGTACAATCATCCTATGAAGTTTCAACATTCTGGGTCAAGTGGTACTGAAGTTATTGATCGAAAATGGTTTTCAATGTTCAGGCCAGTGACCTTGACTTTTAACGGAGTGACCCCAAAAACAATAGGGGTCATCTACTCTACATGACCAATCATCCTAAGTTTCAACAGTCTGGGTCAAGTGGTTCTCTAGTTATTGATCGGAAATGGTTTTCAATGTTCAGGCCCCTGTGACCTTGATCTTTGATGGAGAGATCCCAAAAACAATAGGTGTCATCAACTCCAGCAGCCCTACAACCCTATGAAGTTTGAAGGTTCTAGATCAAATGGTTCTCCAGTTATTGATCGGAAATAAAGTGTGATGGATGGACAGGGCAAAAACAGTATGTCTCCCCCCCCTCTCTGGGAGACATAATTGTCAGTCTGGATTCCAGAGCTAGGTTTCCACCTTTTCTACGTTATTAGCTACGTGACCTCTGGGACAGTACTATGGTATGATACGATGATAAGGAACAACCAATAGCTAAATATCATTGCTCTAATTCAGGTGACACGAGGTCATCATTTATTCATGTGACCATAAATTTGCCTATTTGTATTGATACACGTGGTAGTTTTAATTAAAACGTTGACTTCAGTTTATGTTGATTTTAGTCGCCGAATTTACATTAAAAATGGTATTTAAGGCATACCTTGTAGCACTGTATATTAGTGCATGTCAAATTGTGGGAATATGGGCCGCCTTGAGAAAAATATTGAGAAATATAGAGACCTATACCACATTGTAGATTAAAGTGAGTTATTGTAATTTCCCATGTATCTCTTTCCAGACACCCGACAGGAAAAAGTTATGACGTCATAAATATGGCGGCTTCAGAGAAAACAAGAGGGCCATGATGGCCCTATATCGCTCACCTGTTATCATTGCACTTGAGGACAAGAAGGTCCTCAGAAAAAATATCAAAGTCCAAAGGACAGGAACAACAAAGGGAAGAAATTTAACCAAAAAGAAAACAAAAATTCTTACAAGGTATAGATATGTCAAAATACACCTAAAAATTGGAGGTACCATCCATGTTGTACCACAGAAAAGTGGTCTCGGTTTTTCCCTACGGCAAATAATAAAAAAGTTACTAAAAATAAGCTATTTATAGTAACGTAAAAGGGAAGTAATTAAAAAAAATAAATATTGTAAGTGAACAAAAGAAGGATCTGCCAAATAAATCTGTTGACATAAATGAAATTTCAGATCAGTATCTTCATTAGTTATGGAGATATACCCATTTTAATTTGAAATAAATGGAGGTAATTTGACATAAAATCAGTCCATAGTTATCTACCCTGATTGTCTCAGTCCAACTAATAACAATA
Source organism: Mercenaria mercenaria (assembly GCF_021730395.1). Taxonomy (NCBI): domain Eukaryota; kingdom Metazoa; phylum Mollusca; class Bivalvia; order Venerida; family Veneridae; genus Mercenaria; species Mercenaria mercenaria. The sequence continues at coordinate 13,279 of NW_026463062.1, read as the reverse complement.
ATGAAATTTCAAATAAGTCCTAAGTACTTACTGATATAAATCCATTTTGATTACAATCAGGGGAGGTAATCAGATATAAAATAACTCTGGAACCTACGATTGGATCTGATTTGTCATGGAATCCAAGATTTATTGTTCTTGAAGATATTTTGGAAGTTTGTATCAAATAAAACCATAAATGAAGTCTCTATATGGCTGCAAAAGCCAAAATAGCCAATTTTGGACCTTTAAGGGGCCATAACTCTGGAACCCATGATGGAATCTGGCCAGTTGAAGAAAGAAAGCAAGATCTCGTGGTGATACAAGTTGTGTGCAAGTTTGGTTAAAATCAAATCATAAATGAAGCTGCTATTGTGCAGACAAGGACAAAATAGCTAATTTTGGCCCTTTCAGGGGCCATAACTCTGGAACCCATTATGGGATCTGGCCGGATCAAGAAAGGAACCGAGATCTTACGGTGACACAAGTTTTGTGCAAGTTTGATTAAATTCAAATCATAAATGAAGCTGCTTTTGTGCAGACAAGGTCAAAATAGCTAATTTTGGCCCTTTCAGGGGCCATCACTCTGGAACCCATAAAGGAATCTGGCCAGTTCAAGAAAGGAACCAAGATCTTATGGTGATACAAGCTGTGTGCAAGTTTGGTTAAAATAAATTCATAAATGAAGCTGATATTGTGCAGACAAGGTCAAAATAGCTAATTCTGGCCCTTTCTGGGGCCATAACTCTGGAACCCATAAAGGAATCTGGCCAGTTCAAGAAAGGAACCAAGATCTCAAGGTGATACTAGTTGTGTGCCAGTTTGGTAAAAATCAAATCATAAATAAAGCTGCTATTGTGCAGACAAGGTCAAAATAGCTAATTCTGGCCCTTTCAGGGGCCATAACTCTGGAACACATAACGGGATCTGGCCAGTTCAAGAAAGGAACCGTGATCTTATGGTGATACAAGTTGTGTGCAAGTTTGGTTAAAATAAAATCGTAAATGAAACCACTATCGTGCAGACAAGGAATTGTTGACGCACAGACGGACGGACGCACGGACGGACTGACGACGGACGAAGGGTGATCACAAAAGCTCACCTTGTCACTATGTGACAGGTGAGCTAATAAAAAATCGTAGGCTGCTGAATAAAAACAGGTGACAACGTCTTTGAAAACTATGTTATGATTGCAAAATTGATATATTTAGTGATGGTAATGTTTATTCTAGCAGATAAAACACTTTTATGGAAAAGGATGGAATTCATTATGCTTAAAATGAAAAAACAATATCCATATATATCAAAAATGACGAAAACAACTAAATAACCATATTAAGTGAGCAAATGTCTATTTTATGGCGCAGTTTGTTCGATTTAAAATAGAAATAGTCTGATAATCTGTCACTACAATAGTCGATTAGCATAATTATATGTATCTATATACCCTTGCTATCTGTATGAGTGTGTCAGATCAGCTTAATGCGCCGACACTGTGGTCAGAACTCAACATCATTAGAAAAAATATCTGTTACAATTTTAACAAGAGCGCCGCAATGCGGGGCAATATACGCCCAAAGGCTTACATCATAGGATTGGAGCAAAATTTTAAGAACTTGACTGTTGTAGCCCCAAAGGACTGGAACAACAAAAGGAAAACTTCAAAAAACAAATCCAAGTCCACAAAAAAAAAAATCAAAGTCTACAAAAAAATCCTTATCAGGTATAGGTATGTAAAAATACACCTTAAAATTGGAGGTACCATCCATGTTGTACCACAGAAAAGTGGTCTTGGTTTTTCCCTACGGCCAATAATAAAAGAGTTTCAAAATAAGCTATTTATAGTAACATAAAAGGGAAGTAATTCAAAAGAAAAATTATTGTAAGTACAAAAAAGAGATCTGCCAAATAAAAACAAGACCACTGCACTGCAGAGCAATATACACAAAGCAAAGTCATATATGACCTTTGACCCTTAAGTGTGACCTTGACCTTGAAGCGAGTCATCCAGAACATGCGCTCTGCACATCATTACAATGTGGTGAACATTTCTGCCAAGTTTCTTTGAAATCCTTCCAGCAGTTCAAGAGTTACAGAGCAGACACGAAACAAACTGATATGACTTTTGACCCCTAAGTGTGACCTTGACCTTGAAGCAAGTCATCCGGAACATGCGCTCTGCACGTCGTCTTGGTGTGGTGAACATTTGTGTCAAGTTTCTTTGAAATCCTTCAAGGGGTTCAAGAGTTACAGAGCGGACACGAAACAAACTGATATGACCTTTGACTCCTAAGTGTGACCTTGACCTTGAAGTGAGACATCCAAAACATGCGGTCTGCACATCGTCTCGGTGTGGTGAACATTTGTGTAAAGTTTACTTGAAATCCTTCAAGGGGTTCAAGAGTTACAGAGCGGACACGAAATTGCTAACGGACAGACGGACGGACAGACGGACGGACAGACGGACACCAGCGTCATAACATAATACGTCCCTTCGGGCGTATAAAAATGCATTTTCTAATGCATTTACAGTTTGTTGTAAACTATTTTGTAATTCAGATTCTCCTATTGAAATTGATAAATCCAATCAATTAATACTAAATTAAAGACATCTACGAAAGGAATCATCAGAAGATTTCTCTAAGAATGTTTTTGTCCAGCAAACCAGTGGTCTATGATGTCATCGTCGTTTAGCGCTACAGTATATTTACGTTTTACAGAAGAAAATTTATAATACTAAAAACTACACATTGAGTCCTTTCAATGAACAAGATTTGGTCACTAATCACATCCCTTCATTTGTATTTTCAAGCAAAGCTCGCATATATGATCAGCAATACTATTTTTGATTCCTTAATTGCATATACTCAGTTCCAAAAGAAAGTGTGCACTTTTTAAGTTTAAATATTTCAAAAAATTCCCCGACGTTTTTGTTTCATTTTTTTCGTACACTAACTCTCAGGTATATTTGTTATTGTTCGGCCTTCAAATCTACCCCATGGCTTGGACAGATTTCAGTTTATTTGGAGAAACGTGATATTGCATTTAATTGTGATTTAAATTTTGGTACCAAACATTATGTTTTCATGAAAATAACCGTGAACAAGGCAGTCTGAAAGACAGCTAAATCCCCCGCCACTGCTATGGATAGTGAAAGGGTAAACCTTTGATTTTAGCTGTGACCTTGACCTTGAACTGACATGGCTGACTCATGAATTCTGCTCAACGTCTTGATGAGCTGATCATTTGACCCAAGTTTCATGAAAATCCTTCAAGGGGTTTAGGAGATACAGAGCTGAAACCTTTGACCTTCAGTTGTGACCTTGACCTTGAGTTGACATGGCTGACTCATGAGTTCTTGATGAGGTGATCATTTGACCCAAGTTTGATAAAAATCCTTCAAGGGGTTTAGGAGATACAGAGTGGACACCAAATGGAAGGCTCAAACCTTCGACCTTAGTTGTGACCTTGACCTTGAGCTGGCATGGTTGACTCATAATTTCTGCATATCATTCTGATGAGGTAATCATTTGACCAAAGTTTTATAAAATTCCTTCAAGGGGTTTAGGAGATATAGAGCTGACACGAAATGGAAGGCTCAAACCTTTGACCTTCAGTTGTGACCTTGACCTTGATCCGACATGACTGACTCATAAGTTCTGCACATCGCCTTGATGAGGTGATCGTTTGACCAAAGTTGGTTGAAAATCCTTCAAGGGGTTTAGGAGATAAAGAGCGGACACAAAATGGAAGGCTCAAACCTTTGACCCTAAGTTGTGACCTTGACCTTGAGCCGGCATAAATGACTCATGGGTTCTGCATAATTATCGTCTTGATGAGGTGATCATTTGACCCAAGTTTTATAAAATTCCTTCAAGGGGTTTAAGAGATATAGAGCGGACACAAAATGGAAGGCTCAAACCTTTGACCTCGAGTTGTGACCTTGACCTTGAACCGACAAGGCTGACTCATAGGTTCTGCACATCGTCTTGATGAGGTGATCATTATACCCAAGTTTCATGAAAATCCTTCAAGGGGTTTAGGAGATATGGACCGGACACGATTTTATTACGGACGGAAGGACGGACGTAAGGACAGACAGAAGGACGGATGCAGACCATTCCTATAATCCCTCCGCCACGGCCGGGGATTAAAAAATAACAGAAAACTAAGTGCACACTTTCTTTTGGAACTGAGTGTATACAATTAGATTTTGTTCGTTTCATAGATAATTTAATCTCTAATACATGTACCACTTCTAATTTATTAAATCGTATAACTTCTTGTCAAACTGATATTTACCTCATTTGAAAAAAATATATTGCGACAAAGTATATGCAGATTTTGAAAAAAAAAAAATTCCCAGAAAAATTAAAATCCAGCAATTACAGGGTGTGCTGGTACCGTCGTTTCATATGATTCCTTTACGCTTTATACCTATTTACCAAATAATCCAATGAATTACAAAGGAACTGCTTTTATTAAACGCCTTTTCTTGTGTATTTAATTTCAGTTAAGCCTTTTCCTGCCTGTATCATTGCTAAAAATAATTTGAACCTGCGGGGCAGTTTGTCAAAGCATCTCCTTATTAAATGATGTCCGGTAAGGGAATGCAGTTTTTCGAGAGATAATAAGTAATCCATGAGAACTACTACTGCATAGCTTGTCGTACGATTTAGAAAACGTTAAACACAGTTATGTGTGGCTACTATATGAAAAACAATTTACGCATTCTTGATGAAGTTTTCAAATACAAACAATCAGTTGTTGCTCTAATAGTTGACATTTTTTATGTCAGGATGGTGTAGTTATTAAATGAAAGTAACAATTCAAAGACTACAATACTGCATCGCTTGGGATTGATATATTTCCATATCTTAAATTGATTTACACTTTCAAGTTTATGTACTGGAGTTTTTCTCTATTCAGATGGGGATGTTCCCCATACAATCTTCTGCAATATATCAGCTTAGATAACTATCTGTTACTAGATACGTAGTTTGTCACAATCAGCTGTAGGTCATGTTGCTTGTCGGTTATATGCGACGTTTAATAAAAACACTTTTATATAATCTTCATATATTTGCAAGAGCGACTTTCAAGAATTCAGTGAACGTTATCAATATGTCCTTTTGCAGATATACTGCTATTTTCAAGTGCAAGAATATTCTACTAAATTTTACGATTGTAATTCAGACTTGTGTGGGTTATTTTTTTTAAAGTTTAATACACGTGTACTAAACAGTGCCTGCGGTACCACCTGTGCCGACGAGGATTGAAGGCACTTCGCTTCCTGTACCGCAGGTACTTCGTCAATGTTTACAAAACGAGCGAAATCGGTGAGTGATTTTTGTCATTTTTGTCATTTTGTTACTGCATGAAGCATTTTTTCAAAAATCGGGGAATGTAGCGGGGTGTAGATGTATCTTATCTACATATCCATGCTAAAATTTGTGGCAAATGATCAATTTCCTAGAAACATAAGGACAAATAAGTTGGGAATGAAACGTGATTTTTTCACATCAGTGACTGTTTAGACTAATTTCTTTTCGCTGGCACAAACGATGTCGTCTCTGCCGTCGTAAATTATATTTATAAATGATATGTGATCTGCTAAAACATAAAATGTGTCCAGAAAATTCCGAATTTGAACGTTATGCCAATTTTGGAAAAGTGCCGCAGGCATTTTGACAATGCCGCAGCCCCTTCGAGGTACCGCAGGCACTTTGAAAAGTTTCATAATTTTGGCCCATAACTAACCAAATCTCCAATAACTCGCATTCGTACGATTATATTTGATATTCACAAATACCAAATAGTTTAGCAATCGGTTTATCTTCGCAAGTAGTCTTAAACGGTAGTACGCGATTGTTTCAGTCAGTGGAAGCAAACTGTATTTCCCAAACATTATGCATTTTGAAAATTGCCTTCTCTGTCCGTCCTATGCTGCTCGATATGTTGTTGTTTTTTTGTTTTGTTTTTTTTCAAAGTTTTGTTTGCAGGAAGAAAATAGGTTTTTACATACATGTAAAAACTATTACATTTCTCCCGTTTGATCATTTATAAATGAGCTATACTTTTTAAGTTCTCCATTTTTCTGAAAACATTTTCACAATTTTTTTTTTGTAGATATGCTTCATATTTCCAGGAAACGTTAGGCTATTAAAATAACTACAGAAAATTTCGAAATATCAATATAGTTTCTGACTTTATACCGAAATAACTGTCTAGCTAGTAAATGTCAGCTGTCCACAATGGGCTCGTACACAAATGGTATCGAGATTATAATGTAAATCATCGCAATGATATTTACAGAAAACTTTTGACTTAGAAAACTTCTCTTTATCACGATAATTTCTTGAAGTATCGCGACAACTACCTACCTATCTTCACGGCAGAAATATAGGTTATAATGCAGTAATTCGGTCAGAAATGTGCTTCTGTGCTTCCGTGGTGTAGTCAAAAGAAGTCCCTAATAAAACAGATCCTAATTTTTCCATTTTTCGCGCATTTGCGCGTAAAGCGGGAGCCAAATGGGCATTATTTCACTCGTGGAATGAATTTTACATAAAATAGGACACTTTTCATGCTAATATTTGCATGTTTTCGAGTTGTTTACGTTAAAACGAAAGTAGGGTGTTTATTCTGCGGATCGCTTTCTGAAATGCGGCAATATGAGGGTTGAGGGTACCTGACTTCAGCTGACGTGCATTTCACTGCATACTATTCAACACCCCATTTTCTTTTCGTTTTCTTGAAGGAAATGTATGTATATCTTGTGGAAAATAATTCTACGATGGAGAGAAAATCTAGAAATGTAACAAAATTGTACTGAAGTAGCTGAATTTTATATGAAATTTTTTATTGGTTTATAGCCTATACCACCATAATGGATGGACATTTAAAGCGTAACAAAGGTTTGGTCCCATTTATTTTACAATACTTTAAAGTCAATTTATTACAGTATCATGGGGACATTTAGTTTTTGCCCTTCTGTTTCTCTGTTCTTCCATTTGTCTGTTTGTCTAGTTTCGGCCAAATTTATGTCCCAATACTTTTTGAAAGTGCCTGCGGCACCTCGAAGGGGCTGCGGCATCGTCGAAATGCACTTTTCTAAAATTGGCATAACGTTCAAATTCAGAATTTTCTGGACACATTTTATGTTTTAGCAGATCACATGTCATTTATAAATACAATTTACGACGGCAGAGACGACATCGTTTGTGCCAGCGAAAAGAAATTAGTCTAAACAGTCACTGATGTGAAAAAATCATGTTTCATTCCCAACTTATTTGTCCGTACGTTTCTAGGAAATTGATCATTTGCCACAAATTTTAGCATGGATATGTAGATAAGATACATCTACACCCCGCTACATTCCCCGATTTTTGAAAAAATGCTTCATGCAGTAACAAAATGACAAAAATCACTCACCGATTTCGCTCGTTTCGGAAACATTGACAAAGTACCTGCGGTACGGGAAGCGAAGTGCCTTCAATCCTCGTCGGCACAGGCGGTACCGCAGGCACTGTTTAGTACCCGTGTAACAGCAATTTAAAAACACTTCTATTACTTAGTGTATCAAAACAGTAGTTATTTATCAATTTCAATGAAAATTTTCACAAATGATGAAATGTTTTATCATATGCGGTTCTGACCCTCTTATTTGGAGATACTTTGCATATTCGGTGTTCATTCTTTTGTCAGCTGGATGCTACACTTTCCTCTTTGATCGTGACCAACGAAAGGAGGTGGACCACGCCATGACTGGTGGTTCTAGGTCATTGGGACTGAGCTGCTTTGATATATTTCTACTTTCCTGATTTGTCGGATCCTTAATAATGTTCTGCAGGTATTCTGCTTTCTGTAACGGCATGGAGAACATGCGCAAATGATTTGTTAAAAGCTTTAAGAAGATCCCTTGAAAGTATAGAATGCAAATAATGAAGATAAAAGAAGACTTGGTTTGACTAAATTTGTTCTGAGAGGTTTAGAAAGGTGAAAAAAATCTCATGCCCTTTAGCACCAGCTTAAGCTGAATTATATTATAATGATATTTAACGAACTTCATAATACTAAAGAACCAGAGGCTATTTACATATTTAATGTAGATATTTACTTGATCATTTTTGTGTTTCAATTAATAGCCATTGGAATATGGTGGAGATATAGAGTGTGAGCATTATTGCCAAACTACTGTTTAAGCACACCAGCATTGTTTTGCAACTGACCGTTCCAAGGCTTTGCCGCACTACGTTTTTTTATTTTACGTTTTAAGCTTTCTGTCTATTGGCTTTACTTCCTTTAGGTATTTATCATGTTCTAACCTTTACATGCATTGCTACAGAGTTTTACGGTTCAAATATGCATTGCATTAACATGAATCAGAGTTTATCACAAATCGGGTCTGTTTAGAAATATTTACAGTTTCAGAGAAAGAATGATTATGAGTAATTGAGTCGACTATTATGAATCTTACTTTTAAGAAAATATCTGTTAAATTTCCACCGGAATAGTCGTCTTAATCGTACTTAAATCTTGTTTAAATAAAATTGCAAATAATGTATGTAATATGCACATGTTCTAATGATGTACATGTTCTAATAATAACAACATAGACAATTACTTGTGCCGACATTGATTTGTAATTGCATTTTGGACAAAATCCTTTCCTTCTAGGTACTGATTAAAGCCAGATATTAATAACGTATTTTCCCTTATTGTATGTTATATTTCTTGTAACGTTTGGAAATAATCTTATTTCAGATTCAACGCCATAAGATTAGTCGAAAATATTTTATTTCAAGAGGTAGAAGCGACATGTAAAAATGCATTGCAAATTAGGTGGGTGGGGTACAAAAAAACAATTAAAATAACTTAAATATACTTTCTACTGAGAAAGTGCGAATATAATATAATTATTTGATGTATTTCTATATTGATGTTTCAAGTCCAATTGGCTTGTTTAATAACATCATATCCAATATCATAAGCAATTTTACTAATATTTTTAATCATTATTCAGCAGTATTATTTTCATAAACGGTCGCCATATTGATGACATCATTTCCGGATCCAGTCGCGGTCCCCAAAAGAGATACATACATATTATTTTTGTCTTGGACCAAGGAATAATTTGGTTTATGTGGCTATATTTCTCAACAACTTTCGAGCGGGATTACGAATGGCCGTGGACTATATTCTGCATGTTGTGTAGATAATTGTTTTTCTGGAAAGTCTGGAACTATTTTTGGTTGTTATCGATGGTCTTAAGAACTGACAAGATTTCTCAAACGTAGTATTCTTTTTGACACTGGTGGCCTCAGCCACCAAAAACCTACTTCTACTAGATCAGAGATAATAGTATATGTGTTACATAATATATGTTTGATCATTCTAGCTTAAATACTTTTTGAATTATAAGCATTTTCAATTTCGACAGATGGATGCAAGGACAGATGAACAGCTGTACAAATCTATATCCCTCCACCCCCCGGCAAGGGATAACTCGTAATGGAACATCAATGACAGCAATAATTCCCACACAAACAATTAACTCGGTTGTAAATATAAAATGTATTTATTTGATACATATTTCATTTTTAACAATCACTTTATTAATCATGTTAAAATAGGGAATGGTGAATACAAAATAATTTATGGCACAACACACCTAAAATGAGAAAATTAAATTTATTGTCCCCCTTACCACCCCCTCAAATATTTGTCCGTTTAATGGCATTAGGCTTGTTTTAAGAATGCTTGAACTTCATTGGTGACCTGATTTTGAACTAAAACAACAATATCATGATGAAGAATTGTATCTTGATAACACGCCTGGTAAACTACAGAGCTACCTCATTAAGAGGTATACGGTAAACTGCTCTGTCGCAACTTCCAAGGTAGTGCACATCGCGATAAAAGAACATCAACAAAGGTGTCATCATATTTTTTGCATTTTTACAAGCAGTGTATCGAATATCAACAAGGAGCTGCATTCAATAAACGCTTGATGCCCCCAGTGGCATCCTTGTCGATAGAATATGCACATAAGTCCAAAAAGAGGTCAAGGTCAAACTGAGGTCAGGTGATGTTTGAAGATGAGGAATGGTCACAGTTTACATCTGCATTAGTATCAATTCATTCTTGTAAGGGGTATTGATGCTAGACGAAACGGTCCCATTTGGTTAACTAAGAGATGACCCATATAAAGCAACCTAAGTCCAAAATGAGGTCAAGGTCAAGGTCAAATTAGCAAACTTAAAGTTCTACGTAAAGTTAAATCATATCTACATGGCCTACCATTCCCCGATTTTTGATATTCGATACACTGCTTGTAAAAATGCAAAAAAATATGATGACACTCACCTTTGTTGAAGTTCTTTTATCGCGATGTGCACTACCTCGGAAGTTGCGACAAAGCAGTTTACCTTATACCTCTTAAAGAGGTAGCTCTGTAGTTTACCAGGCATGGATAAGACAAATATTCGAAACAAGTTCCATGAACATCCTTCAAGGGTATCAGATGACATGGACAAGATAAACAAGAAGGTCATGATGACCCTGGATCGCTCACCAGAGTAATATGAGCTACATGTTTCAAATGTCAAACTGATGATTTTTAGAATTGTTTTGGAAGATTTTCCGATCTACAATCAAGTAACCCCTGAGGCAGGGCCAATTTTACCCCGGGATTCATGATTTGAACAAAGTATGTAGAAGTCTACTGGGCAATGTTACATATCAAGTATCTAAGCCTTCTGGTTTATTTTTAGCAAATTTATGAAGATTTCCCTATGTACAATCAAGTAACCCCTGGGGCTGGTCAATTTGACCCTGAGGGGTCAAGATTTGAATAAGTTTTGTAGAGGTCCACTAGGCAATGCTACATGTCAAATATCTCAGCTCTAGGCCTTCTGGTTTATTTTTAGAAAATTTTGAAGATTTTTCTACGTACAATCAAGTAACCTCTGGGGCGGGGTCAATTTTGACCCCGGGGGTCATGATTTGAACAAAGTTTGTAGAGGTCTACTAGGCAATGCTACATGTCAAATATCTAAGATCTAGGCCTTCTGGTTAATTTTAGAAAGATTTTGAAGATTTTCCTATGTACAATCAACTAACCTCTGGGGCGGGGTCAATTTTGACCCACGGGCTCATGATTTGAACAAAGTTTGTAGAGGTCCACTAGGCAATGCTACATGTCAAATATCTAAGACCTAGGCCTTCTGGTTTATTTTTAGAATTTTTTTTAAGATTTTCCTATGTAAAATCAAGTGACCCCTGGGGCGGGGTCAATTTTGACCCCGGGGGGTCATGATTTGAACAAATTTTGTAGAGGTCCACTAGGCAATGCTACAAGTCAAATATCTAAGCTCTAGGCCTTCTGGTTTATTTTTAGAAAATTTTGAAGATTTTTCTACGTACAATCAAGTAACCTCTGGGGCGGGGTCAATTTTGACCCCGGGGGTCATGATTTGAACAAAGTTTGTAGAGGTCTACTAGGCAATGCTACATGTCAAATATCTAAGATCTAGGCCTTCTGGTTAATTTTAGAAAGATTTTGAAGATTTTCCTATGTACAATCAACTAACCTCTGGGGCGGGGTCAATTTTGACCCCGGGGGTCATGATTTGAACAAATTTTGTAGAGGTCCACTAGGCAATGCTACATGTCAAATATCTAAGACCTAGGCCTTCTGGTTTATTTTTAGAATTTTTTTTAAGATTTTCCTATGTACAATCAAGTGACCCCTGGGGCGGGGTCAATTTTGACCCCGGGGGGTCATGATTTGAACAAATTTTGTAGAGGTCCACTAGGAAATGCTACAAGTCAAATATCTAAGCTCTAGGCCTTCTGGTTTATTTTTAGAAAATTTTTAAGATTTTCCTATGTACAATCAAGTAACCCCATGGGGCGGGGTCAATTTGACCCCGAAGGTCATGATTTGAACAAATTTTGTAGAAGTCTACTAGGCAATGCTACAAGTCAAATATCTAAGATCTAGGCCTTCTGGTTTATTTTTAGAAATTTTTTGAAGATTTTCCTATGTAAAATCAAGTGACCCCTGGGGAGGGGTCAATTTTAACCACTGGGGTCATGATTTGAATAAATTTTGTAGAGGTCCACTAGGCAATGCTACATGTGAAATATCTAAGCTCTAGGCCTTCTGGTTTATTTTTAGAAAATTTTTGAAGATTTTCCTATGTAAAATCAAGTGACCCCTGGGGCGGGGTCAATTTTGATCCATGGGGTCATGATTTGAACAAATTTTGTAGAGGTCCACTAGGCAATGCTACATGTCAAATATCTAAGATCTAGGCCTTCTGGTTTATTTTTACATTTTTTTTAAGATTTTCTTATGTAAAATCAAGTGACCCCTGGGGCGGGGTCAATTTTGACCCCGGGGTCATGATTTGAACAACTTTAGTAGAGGTCCACTAGGCAATGCTACATGTCAAATACTAAGCTCTTGGCCTTCTGGTTTTTGAGAAAAAGATTTTTTTAAGATTTTCTTATGTAAAATCAAGTGACCCCTGGGGCGGGGTCAATTTTGAACCCAGGGTCATGATTTGAACAAATTTGGTAGAGGTCCACTAGGCAATGCTTCACACCAAATATCTAAGCTCCAGGGCTTCTGGTTTTTGAGAAGAAGATTTTTAAAGTTTTTCCTTTCGGTTGCCATGGCAACCAGAGTTCTGCATGGAATTCAATTCTTTGAATAGTTTTGTACAGCTTCACCCAAGGAACATTCCTGTGAAGTTTGGATGAAATTGGCCTAGTGGTTTATGAGGAGATGTCGTTTAAAGTAAAAGTTTACGGACAACGGACGACGGACAGTGAGTGATCTTAATAGCTCACCCTGAGCCTTTGGCTCTGGTGAGCTAAAAAGTTGTGACCTTAAACTTGGTGACATTTAAAAAATTAAATAGATGGGTATTGTAACTCACAAAGCTAGTATTTCATCACTTTTGTGGCAGTTATCACTTCTCTGATCAATACCTGTATCTACAAGCAAACTGAAGCTTGGCATCTGACCATAATATCTGCCTTGGTTGTGAATTCTCAGACAATTTTGAGTATCAGGCAGTACTTTGGTCAAATTATACCTCATGAAATATTCAAACAAGAGGGTCATTCACCCTAAAGGGCTCACCTGTGTTTAAGGCTTCTGAGGGATCTACTTTTCAGATTATATAAATTTACTTCACAACAGCGGGTGTTAAGTGCTGTGTAGTGGCTGTAAAAAGTCGGCCCAACTTCATCTCAGTGTTGTTATATTTTTTCGTCCTTCGGGATC